>NC_042960.1:61123688-61269827 GCF_901001165.1 Salmo trutta
ACCTGTACTTTATGTTTGTATTCTTATCTTTTCTTATTTCTTAATGCTTCATTGTCGAGTAGGAACCAGCAGTAAACATTTTGTTGGGACGGTGTGTATACCATGTGCATCCTGTACATTCGACTAATAAAATGTGAAACTAGATATGATAATCTGGGAAAGGAAGCATCCTCCTGGTGAGATCACTTGAAGATTAAAGGACAGCCTTTCACTCTGATCATGTACACTGATGTAGACACATATAGTGTTTGTGTGTGTATTTCAATCTGAAGGAAGTATGGTTTGAAGTGACTGAAATGCATCAATTTTGTATGATCTTCTGTGTACAAAAGAACATAATCATTGATGATGTTCTTATTGCCACAGTCTGATTTAATGCCTGGTCTTATCCACTCTGTTGTAATGAGTCCTGCGCTGCTTGTGGGCATTGTAGAGGGAAACAGAAGGGGGAGGAGGTAGTGCTAGGGGGGAGAGAAGGGGAGGGGTAGTGCTAGGGGGAGAGAGAAGGGGAGGGGGGTAGTGGTAGCGGGGAGAGAAGGGGAGCGGGTAGTGGTAGGGGGGAGAGAAGGGGAGGGGGTAGTGGTAGGGGGGAGAGAAGGGGAGGGGGTAGTGGTAGGGGGGAGAGAAGGGGAGGGGGTAGTGGTAGGGGGAGTGATGGCGAGGGGGTAGTGGTAGGGGGAGAGAAGGGGAGGGGGTAGTGGTAGGGGGAGATGGCAGGGTCTCAGTAGGGATTAGGGTGAAGGAGGCACTGTCGACCTTTAATACACAGGTGCAAGCCTGAACATACACGCACACAGACATGCACACACACACTCACACAGACACGTATACTGTACAGTATCAGTGGACTCAGAAAGGTCTAGTGGACTCAGATGGGTTCAGTGGACTCAGATGGGTTCAGTGGACTCAGATGGGTTCAGTGGACTCAGATGGTATAAGTGGACTCAGATGGTATAAGTGGACTCAGATGGTATATGTGGACTCAGATGTGTTCAGCGGACTCAGATGGTATAAGTGGACTCAGATGGGTTCAGTGGACTCAGATGGGTTCAGCGGACTCAGATGGGTTCAGCGGACTGAGATGGGTTCAGCAGACTCATTTGGGTTCAGTGGACTCAGATGGGTATCAGTGGACTCAGAAAGGTCTAGTGGACTCAGATGGGTTCAGTGGACTCAGATGGGTTCAGTGGACTCAGATGGGTTCAGTGGACTCAGATGGTATAAGTGGACTCAGATGGTATAAGTGGACTCAGATGGTATATGTGGACTCAGATGTGTTCAGCGGACTCAGATGGTATAAGTGGACTCAGATGGGTTCAGTGGACTCAGATGGGTTCAGCGGACTCAGATGGGTTCAGCGGACTCAGATGGGTTCAGTGGACTCAGATGGGTTCAGCGGACTCAGATGGGTTCAGCGGACTGAGATGGGTTCAGCAGACTCATTTGGGTTCAGTGGACTCAGATGGGTATCAGTGGACTCAGAAAGGTCTAGTGGACTCAGATGGGTTCAGTGGACTCTTTTGGGTTCAGCGGACTCAGATGGGTTCAGTGGACTCAGATGGGTATCAGTGGACTCATTTGGGTTCACTTGACTCAGATGGGTATCAGTGGACTCAGAAAGGTCTAGTGGACTCAGATGGGTTCAGTGAACTCAGATGGGTATCAGTGGACTGAGATGGGTTCAGTGGACTGAGATGAGTTCAGTGGACTGAGATGGGTTCAGTGGAATCGGATGGGTATCAGTGGACTCAGATGGGTTAATTTGACTCAGTTGGTATCAGTGGACTCAGATGGGTTCAGTGGACTGAGATGGGTTTAGCGGACTCAGATGGTATAAGTGGACTCAGATGGTATAAGTGGACTCAAATCAAATCAAATCAAATTTATATAGCCCTTCGTACATCAGCTGAAATCTCAAAGTGCTGTACAGAAACCCAGCCTAAAACCCCAAACAGCAAGCAATGCATGTGAAAGAAGCACGGTGGCTGGGAAAAACTCCCTAGGAAAAACTCCTGAGAAAGGCCAAAAACCTAGGAAGAAACCTAGAGAGGAACCAGGCTATGAGGGGTGGCCAGTCCTCTTCTGGCTGTGCCGGGTGGATATTATAACAGAACATGGTCAAGATGTTAAAATGTTCGTAAATGACCAGCATGGTCAAATAATAATAATCATAGTAATTGTCGAGGGTGCAACAAGCACGTCCGGTGAAACAGGTCAGGGTTCCGTAGCCGCAGGCAGAACAGTTGAAACTGGAGCAGCAGCATGGCCAGGTGGACTGGGGACAGCAAGGAGTCATCATGCCAGGTAGTCCTGAGGCATGGTCCTAGGGCTCAGGTCCTCCGAGAGAAAGAAAGAAAGAGAGAAGAGAGAATTAGAGAGAGCATATTTACATTCACACAGGACACCGGATAAGACAAGAGAAATACTCCAGATGTAACAGACTGACCCTAGCCCCCCGACACATAAACTACTGCAGCATAAATACTGGAGGCTGAGACAGGAGGGATCAGAAGACACTGTGGCCCCATCCGATGATACCCCCGGACAGGGCCAAACAGGCAGGATATAACCCCACCCACTTTGCCAAAGCACAGCCCCCACACCACTATGTGGACTCAGATGGTATAAGTGGACTCAGATGTGTTCAGCGGACTCAGATGGGTTCAGCGGACTCAGATGGGTTCAGCGGACTGAGATGGGTTCAGTGGAATCGGATGGGTATCAGTGGACTCAGATGGGTTAATTTGACTCAGTTGGTATAAGTGGACTCAGATGGGTTCAGTGGACTCAGATGGGTTCAGCGGACTCAGATGGGTTCAGCGGACTCAGATGGGTTCAGTGGACTCAGATGGGTTCAGCGGACTCAGATGGGTTCAGCGGACTGAGATGGGTTCAGCAGACTCATTTGGGTTCAGTGGACTCAGATGGGTATCAGTGGACTCAGAAAGGTCTAGTGGACTCAGATGGGTTCAGTGGACTCTTTTGGGTTCAGCGGACTCAGATGGGTTCAGTGGACTCAGATGGGTATCAGTGGACTCATTTGGGTTCACTTGACTCAGATGGGTATCAGTGGACTCAGAAAGGTCTAGTGGACTCAGATGGGTTCAGTGAACTCAGATGGGTATCAGTGGACTGAGATGGGTTCAGTGGACTGAGATGAGTTCAGTGGACTGAGATGGGTTCAGTGGAATCGGATGGGTATCAGTGGACTCAGATGGGTTAATTTGACTCAGTTGGTATCAGTGGACTCAGATGGGTTCAGTGGACTGAGATGGGTTTAGCGGACTCAGATGGTATAAGTGGACTCAGATGGTATAAGTGGACTCAAATCAAATCAAATCAAATTTATATAGCCCTTCGTACATCAGCTGAAATCTCAAAGTGCTGTACAGAAACCCAGCCTAAAACCCCAAACAGCAAGCAATGCATGTGAAAGAAGCACGGTGGCTGGGAAAAACTCCCTAGGAAAAACTCCTGAGAAAGGCCAAAAACCTAGGAAGAAACCTAGAGAGGAACCAGGCTATGAGGGGTGGCCAGTCCTCTTCTGGCTGTGCCGGGTGGATATTATAACAGAACATGGTCAAGATGTTAAAATGTTCGTAAATGACCAGCATGGTCAAATAATAATAATCATAGTAATTGTCGAGGGTGCAACAAGCACGTCCGGTGAAACAGGTCAGGGTTCCGTAGCCGCAGGCAGAACAGTTGAAACTGGAGCAGCAGCATGGCCAGGTGGACTGGGGACAGCAAGGAGTCATCATGCCAGGTAGTCCTGAGGCATGGTCCTAGGGCTCAGGTCCTCCGAGAGAAAGAAAGAAAGAGAGAAGAGAGAATTAGAGAGAGCATATTTACATTCACACAGGACACCGGATAAGACAAGAGAAATACTCCAGATGTAACAGACTGACCCTAGCCCCCCGACACATAAACTACTGCAGCATAAATACTGGAGGCTGAGACAGGAGGGATCAGAAGACACTGTGGCCCCATCCGATGATACCCCCGGACAGGGCCAAACAGGCAGGATATAACCCCACCCACTTTGCCAAAGCACAGCCCCCACACCACTATGTGGACTCAGATGGTATAAGTGGACTCAGATGTGTTCAGCGGACTCAGATGGGTTCAGCGGACTCAGATGGGTTCAGCGGACTGAGATGGGTTCAGTGGAATCGGATGGGTATCAGTGGACTCAGATGGGTTAATTTGACTCAGTTGGTATCAGTGGACTCAGATGGGTTCAGTGGACTGAGATGGCATCAGTGGACTCAGATGGGTTCAGCGGACTCAGATGGGTTCAGCGGACTCAGATGGGTTCAGCGGACTCAGATGGTATAAGTGGACTCAGATGTGTTCAGTGGACTCAGATGGTATAAGTGGACTCAGATGGTATAAGTGGACTCAGATGGTATAAGTGGACTCAGATGTGTTCAGTGGACTGCTGTACTGGAGGTTGTGTTTAAACGCAGACTATCTCCCATCTCAGATGGTCACTGACCACACAAAAGTAAAGATGGGGAACAACAGTCTTATACAGGTGTTGTAGATGTGTTAGAAACATGACACATGACATTCTGTACACATCCACCCATTCTGTACACATCCACCCATTCTGTACACATCCACCCGTTCTGTACACATCCACCCATTCTGTACACATCCACCCATTCTGTACACATCCATTTTGTACTCATCCATCCATTTTGTACTCATCCATCCATTCTGTACTCATCCATTCTGTACTCCTCCATCCATTCTGTACTCCTCCATCAATTCTGTACACATCCATCCATTCTGTACTCATCCATCCATTTGGTACTCATTCATCCATTTTGTACTCATCATCCATTTGGTACTCATCCATCCATTCTATACTCATCCATTCTGTACTCATCCATCCATTCTGTACTCATCCATCCATTTTGTACTCATCATCCATTTGGTACTCATCCATCCATTCTGTACTCCTCCATTCTGTACTCCTCCATCCATTCTGTACTCCTCCATTCTGTACTCATCCATCCATTCTGTACTCCTCCATCCATTCTGTACTCCTCCATTCTGTACTCATCCATCCATTCTGTACTCATTTATTCTGTACTCATCCATCCATTCTGTACTCATCCATTTTGCATCACTGGCATTTGCTGACTCAAAAACATGTTTTCACTTTTTCATCATGGGGTATTCTATGCCGATGGGTCAGGAAAAACATGCATCAGTAACCTGTGTGTCTGTCAGCCAAGACACTCTTGTACAACTGCTGTGTAACGTGAAGCACAAACACACACTGACACACACACGTTGGCACACACACAATGACACACACACACTGACACACACACACACACACACACACACACACACACACACACACACTGAGGCACGCGCACAAACACACACTATTGCAGAGTAATAGACTCTTTGATACACACACCCATCCACTGCATGGCTTGAACTGTGTGTACCATCCACACTATAGACCTGTGTGAATACCATGACCCACTGCACTGTAAAGCTCACAGAGAAAGACAAGGGGGCCACTGAGCAGTGAACAGTGTTCTTGGAGGAAGTGTCGTTTTGCCCAACAGCTATAGTGTAGTCTTTATGCTATCTGAAGGACGGAGGGAGCGCATGAAAACAACACGAAGAAAAGGGTTAAAGAACCCCCTTTCAGTGGTGGTTTAGAGCTGCAATGCGATAGGCTAGGCGCTTGTCATGTGACCAAAACCTGCCTGACAACATGGAGGAGCCTGGCTGGCATGTCACACACACAGCATAGACAAACACAGGCGCATGCTCGCATCTCTTCCTCTTTTACAAACACATTGTGACAAAGCATCTACAGCATGCTGATGCATTGAAGGTGCTTGAACTGTCCATTTACACACATGCATTTGGATGGAATGTTTTGTATTTAACAGATAATATGTCAGCATTATTTAGCCGTTATTTACTGTTACAGCATCGATTCCTGGATATCAATGTGAAAATACCTGTCCAGATGGTGTAATACTTTGCTATGTTCCCAAATGTTGTTTCAGTAACCCCATCCACCACCCACCCAACCCCCTCTATATCACATGATTTAAAATGAAGATAAATGTGTGCTTTAATGCAAACAGCATTGCTGTTTTTATCAGTGCAACCTTTTTTACTCATGGGTTATGACAACTTCATATTCCTTTTGCAATAAATGATACTAACCCAAACCTCCATTGACATCTTCTTGCTCACTGGTGTTTCTACAGGTTGAGATGGGCAGGAAACAGGAAGTGGTGGTGTACGACCAGAGTTCCAAAGAGGTGGGGCAACTGTCCAAAGACGGCTTTGTCCACATCCTGCTGGGCAAGCTGGAGGGCACCTTCCATCGAGTCTCCCTGCTCACAGGTAGGCACTTGGTGTGTGTGTGTGTGTGTAATGTGTGTGCGTGTGCGCACGCGCCACCATCCTGGAATCAGTGTTTACAAGCAGATGGTGTTTCACAGCTGATCCAAAGTCAGTTGCTGTGTGTATATTACAATGTGGCCTGCATTGAACAAGTAGGCCTGGTGCAGTGTGCGCTGCTTCTGTTTGGACAGCAGGTATCACTAGTGAGCATCATCTGTAATAGTGTTCATCATTCTTTCACTCACTCATTATATGTTCCACTCACACATTGTTAATAATGCATTTATTTATTATATGACATATTGGTCACTCTGTAGATGGAAGGAATGGGAAAATAGTAATTGTGAACATCTATGAGTTTTGCATTGCAGACCTCTCCAAAGAGTCCCTCACCCCTCTCTCTTTCACTCTCCAAGCCCTTTGAAATTGAGGCTTAAGCTTAAATTCAACTATTAATACCTGTTTTTCAAATCAGCCAGTCTTATTTACCATGCTTAATAGCTTTTTGGTTTTGGCTGGTAAGCACCCTCAGAGTTAGAAAGGAGGCCTGACGTGGGTATTAATCTAGCTCTGAAGAGACTTAATACCTTCTCACTATCTATCTAGGACTGCAGCGCTGCAGAGAGACAGTGGCAGTAAGCACACAGATGCTCACACACACAAACGCAATAATCTCCCTCACTCAGGATTGGGAGAGAGACAGTGTGTATGTGTGTGAGTGTGCATATGTGTGTGTAAAGATGTTTCCTACCCCTGCAAATCTCCAAAAGCATAGTAAGATTAAACTTTCCATGAGTCATTCACACACACACACACACATACACACACAAGTAAGCCTGGAATTTTCCATTTCAGCTTTTTGATGAGGCTACCACCTATCCCTCTTAAAAAAGACCCATCAGCGATTCTCTTCTCAGTCTTTCTGCATCTCCCTCTCTCTCTCTCTCTCTCTCTCTCTCTCTCTGTCTCTCTCTGTCTCACTCTGTCTCTCTCTCTCTCTCTCTCTCTGTGTCTGTCTCTCTCTTTCTCCCGTTCTCTGCTGTTTCCATGACAACAGTGGAAGAGAATATGCTGGAGGATGATTCAACCAATGGGAAAGACTTTTGTTGTGTGGTATCGGGGTCAGTGGTGTTAACAGTAATAGCGGAATAATGTGTGTGTATGTGTCTGCATGCATGCATTCGTGTGTGTGTTTCGGGGTCATGTGCGATAACAGTGGTCTCTGTCTCTATCTGAGCTCCATATTACTGGGTCATAAACAGGACTGGTTGTCTGAGCCAATCCACTACCTGTAAGGATGTCACTTCCTGTTTAGAGTGGCATGTGTGGGCATGCATGTGTGTGTATGAGAGAGAGAGACAGACAGACAGTGTGCCAGCTTCCCTGCTCTTCTGAGGGAATCAGCGCTGGCCGGTTGGCAGGGCGGCATGGAAGTGACGGCCTCAGGGGTCAGAGGTCAATCTGTGCCATCTGACGTCTGGTCATACGTCGTGTGACATTGGTTCTGGCATCTGGTCACACGGGTGTTAATTGCCGTTTTTCACCTAACAGTTATTCTGGTTTAACTGTCTCTGAATACCCAGGAAATACCCCATTCCCCCCCACCCCAGTCTTCAGGGAACGGGGCCTGATTTATGATGTCATTAACTGTGCCGATGACTTCATACCGAGGGATGACTTGATGTGGGCCCAACAGCTCACACACTCACTCACTCACACACACACAATTATAAACGTGTACACACACACACACACAATTATAAACATGTAGACGCATACACACACACAATTATAAACATGTAGACACACATAGCAGCACAGCGCTCCAAGGGAGATAAAGGAAGAGGGACGGCTAGGATAGAGAGATGAAAAGAAAATAAGCCTTTAAATGGGATAGACAGAGTGAATAAAGGAATAATTGCAGCAGTTTGGTCTCGCTGTCTGGGGAGAGCGGATTTACTGCCTAAACTGTAATGTACTCACAGGCATGTTAAATGGAGGATTAAATCACACACGTGCTGCTATGGACACACAGACACACACACACACACACACACACACACACACACACACACACACACACACACACACACACACACACACACACACAGTCCTACCAGGGCCAGTCCAGTCCCCAGTGGGTGGAGCCAGGTTGTTTGTTACAGTGGTTAGTTGACAACAACACTAGAGCATAGCTCTTATCCCATTGTTCTTACGTTAGCATAGCTATCATAGGAGAGAGAGGGGAAAGAGAGAGAGAGAGAGGAAGCCAGAGAGATGTTTTATGAGCAATGCAGGCATGACTATAAAATCAAATCAAATGTTATTTGTCATATGCGCCAAATACTACAGGTGTCCTTACCTTGAAATGCTTACTTACAAGCCCATAATCAACAATGCAGTTGAAGAAATAGAGTTAAGAAAAGATTTACTAAATAAAGTAAAGTAGAGAGAGAAGAAAAGGAGGATGTAGAGGGGGTCATCTAGGGTTAGCAGAGGTAGAGAGATAGACATTAGATGGGGAGAGAGAAAGGTAGGCTCCCACTTTATTTGGATAGTCTGGATAGATGGTCTACAGATAGTTTGTTGATAGTATGACCATCTGTTAATAAGCAACTGCACGTCTAAGGTTACGGTTAGGGTTAGCGTTAGGTTTAGAATAAGAGTTAGGGTTAGTAAACAGTTAGTTGAAATGTTTGTCTGTAGAGCATCTACAGACGAACTATCCAAATAAAGTGTTACCAAAGGAAAAGATGCAGATGATGAGAATGCGCCCTCTGCAGATGAGAGTATGTGAAGAGAGAGAGAGAATAGGAGAGGATGGAGAGAGCGAGAGACAGCGGTGCAGCTTCCGAGTGAGCAAGCTCTGCAGATGTGGAGAGATTAGGTTCAAGGCAGAGATTGGAGATAGAGAGAGAGGTAGAGAGGTAGGGGGAGATGCAGGTGTGAGAGTGTGTGTGTGGTCTTCAGATGTGCAGTGACTGTTTGTAATCTCTCCAAGTGCCATCTGCCTGTTTCTTCTCAGGATTACTAAAGCTACACACCAAAGTGGAAGGGAGAGGGAGGGAGGGAGACTTGTGCCTAGATGCCCTATATTGGCAATGGGGATGGAATGGGAAGTTAAGTCATCAAATCCGTATGCTACTTGCAAGATCCATCCAAAGCGCTGTACGTTGTGTTCAATCATTTCTCCACCTCCACCAATGTGTAGCAATGACATCAGGAATACACAGCAGCCATTTTGAGCCAGAATACTCAGCACACATTAGTGACAGAAAAGGGCAACATCTTATGAGTTCCAACCCAACTTTGCTATTTGTCACGTCCTGACCAGTAAAGGGGTTATTTGTTATTGTGTCACTACTGTAAGTCGCTCTGGATAAGAGCGTCTGCTAAATGACTCAAATGTAAATGTAAATTGTAGTTTGGTCAGGACGTGGCAGGGGTGTTTGTTTTATGTGGTTCGGGGTTTGTTGGGCTATGTGCTTATGTAAGAGGGGTGTTTGTTTTATGTGTTCCGGTTTTTTTTGGTCTATGTTCTATGTAAGTGTATTTCTATGTTAGTTCTAGTCTTTCTATTTCTATGTTTAGTTAATGGGGTTGACCTTCAATTGGAAGCAGCTGCTCCTCGTTGCTTCTGATTGAAGGTCCTATGTATAGGGGTGTTTTTGTAATGGGATTTGTGGGTAGTTGTCTCCTGTTTTGTGTCTATGCACCTAACAGGGCTGTTTTATGTCGTGTGTTGTTTTTGTATATGTCATTTGTTTGTTTTTCCTTCTTTTAAATGTAATAAAGAAGATGAGTATACACATTCCCGCTGCACCTTGGTCCAATCCTTACGACACCCGTTACACTATTTAAATTAAATAAAACGTTATTGGTCACATATACATAGTTAGCAGATGTTATTGCAAGTGTAGTGAAATGCTTGTGCTTTTTGTTCCGACAGTGCAACAATATCTAACACGTAATCTAACAATTCCACAGCAACTACCTAATACACACATATCTAAGTCATTTACCTTTACCTTTATTTTTACCTTTATTTACCCTTATTTATTTAAATGAATGGAATAAGAATATATAGAATACCGTTCGAAACATTGGGGTCACTTCGAAATGTCCTTATTTTTGAAAAATTATTCTCCATTAAAATAACATTAAATTGATCAGAAATACAGTATAGACCATGTTAAGGTTGTAAATGACTATTGTAGCTCAAAATGGCAGATTTTTTATGGAATATCTACGTAGGAGTACAGATGCCCATTATCAGCAACCATCACTCCTGTGTTCCAATGGCACGTTGTGTTAGCTAATCCAAGTTTATCATTTTAAAAGGATAATTGATCATTAGAAAATCCTTTTGCAATTATGTTAGCACAGCTGAAAACTGTTGTTCTGATTAAAGAAGTAATAAAACTGGCCTTCTGTAGACTAGTTGAGTATCTGGAGCATCAGCATTTATGGGTTTGATTACAAGCTCAAAATGGCCAGAAACAAAGTACTTTCTTCTGAAACTCGTCAGTCTATTCTTGTTCTGAGAAATGAAGGTTATTCCATGCGAGAAATTGCCAAGAAACTGAAGATCTCGTACAACGCTGTGTACTACTCCCTTCACAGAACAGCGCAAACTGGCTCTAACCAGAATAGAAAGAGGAGTGGGAGGCCCCAGTGCACAACTGAGCATGAGGACAAGTACATTTGAGAGTCTAGTTTGAGAAACATACGCCTCACAAGTCCTCAACTGGCAGCTTCATTAAATAGTACCCTCAAAACACCAGTCTCAACGTCCACAGAAAAGAGGCAACTCTGGGGGGTGATACTCTTTGAAGAGTTAGGATTTCAGATGTTTTCAGAAGATTTGAAGAGACTCTGCTGTCCTAGCTTCAGGGGGAAGCTGGTTCTATCATTGGTGTGCCAGGACAGAGAAGAGCTTTGACTGCCCCCATAGGGGTCACAGGGCCTAGAGAACGGAGGTGGCAGAAAGAATTACTCGGGTTGGGTTGTAGGGTTTGAGCATAACCTGGAGGTAGGGAGGGGCAGTTCCTCTTGCTGCTCCGTACTCAAGTACCATGTCTTGTAGTGGATGCAAGCTTTGACTGGGAGCCAGTGGAGTGCGTGAAGGAGCAGGGTCACATTGGAGAACTTGGGAAGACTGATCATCAGGCGGGCTGTAGCATTCTGGATGAATTGCAAGGGTTTGATGGCACAGCAGAATGGAGATGACAAGTTCCTGGATTAGGACTGGCGCCGCTTCCTGTGTAAGGTAGGTTCATACTCTACGGATGTTGTAGAGCATGAACCTGCAGGAGGGAGTCACTGCTTTCATGTTTGCAGAGAACGACAGGGTGTTGTCCAGAGTAACGGCAAGATTTTTGCACTCTGTGAGGGTGACACTGTGGAGTTGTCAACCTTGATGGAGAGGTCTTGGAGCGGGCAGGCCTTCCCCGGGAGGAAAAGAAGCTCCGTCTTGTTGAGGTTGAGCTTTAGGTAATGGGCCAACATCTAAGCTGAGATATCTGCCAGACACGCAGAGATGCATGTCGCCACCTGGGTGTCAGAAGGGGGAAGGAGAAAAGTAGTTGAGAGTCCCTGAGGGACACCAGTAGTGAGATTACGTGGTGCGGACACAGATCCTCTCCACATCATCTGGTAGGAGTGGCCTGTCAGGTAAGAGTGTGCAGAGCCTGAGATGCCCAGGCCTGAGAGGGTGGAGAGGAGGATCTGATGGTTCACGGTAGAGGTCGGCCGATTATGATTTTTCAATGCCAATACCAATTATTGGAGGACCAAAAAGGCCGATACCGATTAATCGGCTGATTTTTATTTATTTGTAATAATGACAATTACAACAATACTGAATGAACACTTTTATTTTAACTTAATATAATACATCAATAAAATCAATTTAGCCTCAAATAAATAATGAAACATGTTCAATTGGTTTAAATAATGCAAAAACAAAGTGTTGGAGAAGAAAGTAAAAGTGCAATATGTGCCATGTAAAAAAAGCTAACATTTAAGTTCCTTGCTCAGAACATGAGAACATATGAAAGCTGGTGGTTCCTTTTAACATGAGTCTTCAATATTCCCAGGTAAGTAGTTTTAGGTTGTAGTTATTATAGGACTATTTCTCTCTATACCATTTGTATTTCATATACCTTTGACAATTGGATGTTCTTATAGGCACTTTAGTATTGCCAGTGTAACAGTATAGCTTCCGTCCCTCTCCTCGCCCCTACCTGGGCTCGAACCAGGAACACATCGAAAACAGCCACCCTCGAGGCATCGTTATCCATTGCTCCACAAATGCCGCGCCCCTTGCAGAGCAAGGGGAACAACCACTTCAAGGTCTCAGAGCTAGTGCCGTCACCGATTGAAACGCTATTAGCGCATACCCCGCTAACTAGCTAGCCATTTCACATCAGTTACACCAGCCTAATCTCGGGAGTTGATAGGCTTGAAGTCATAAACAGCTCAATGCTTGATGCACAACGAAGAGCTGCTGGCAAACGCACGAAAGTGCTGTTTGAATAAATGCTTACGAGCCTGCTGCTGCCTACCACCACTCAGTCAGACTGCTCTATCAAATATCAAATCATAGACTTAATTATAACATAATAACACACAGAAATACGAGCCTTAGGTCATTAATATGGTCAAATCCAGAAACGATCAATTCGAAAACAGTCTAAATATTGCTGTTACATTGTACAACCTTCAATGTTATGTCATAATTATGTACAAATTAATTACGGTCTTTGTTAGGAATAAATGGTCTTCACACAGTTCACAACAAGCCAGGCGGCCCCAACTGCTGCATATACCCTGACTGCTTGCACGGAACGCAAGAGAAGTGACACAATTTCCCAAGTTAAAAGAAAGTCATGTTAGCAGGCAATATTAACTAAATATGTAAGTTTAAAAAAATATGCTTGTGTATTGATTTTAAGAAAGGCATTGATGTTTATGGTTAGGTACACATTGGTGCAACGACAGTGCTTTTTTTCACGAATGAGCTTGTTAAATCATCACCCGTTTGGAGAAGTAGGCTGTGATTCGATGAGAAATTAACAGGCACCGCATCGATTATATGCAACGCAGGACACGCTAGATAAACTAGTAATATCAACCATGTGTAGTTAACTAGTGATTATGTTAAGATTGATTGTTTTTTATAAGATAAGTTTAATGCTAGCTAGCAACTTACCTTGGCTTCTTGCTGCACTTGCGTAACAGGTAGTCAGCGTGCCATGCAGGCTCCTCGTGGAGTGCAATGTATGGCAGGTGGCTAGAGTGTTGGACTAGTAACTGGAAGGTTGCAAGATCGAATCCCCGAGCTGACAAGGTACAAATCTGTCGTTCTGCCCCTGAACAAGGCAGTTAACCCACTGTTCCTAGGCCGTCATTGAAAATAAGAATGTGTTCTTAACTGACTTGCCTTGTTAAATGAAGGTAACATTATAATTAAATCGTCCACAATCGGTGTCCAAAAATGCAGATTACCGATTGTTATGAAAACTTGAAATCGGCCCTAATTAATCGTCCATTCCGATTAATCTGTCGACCTCTAGTTCACGGTGTTGAAGGCACTAGATAGATCTAGGAGGATGAGTACAGAGGAGAGAAGTCTCGGTTGACTGATCCGCCTTAAAGCCTGACTGGTTAGGGTCAAGAAGATTGTTCTGAGAGAGATAGCGAGAGAGTTGGTCAGAGTTCGCTCAAGTGTTTTGGAAAGAAAAGAAGGGATACCGGTCTGTAGTCTTTGACTTCAGAGGGGTCGAGTGTTGGTTTCTTGAGGAGGGGAGCAACTTTGAACATTTTGAAGTCAGAGGGGCAGCCAGTGTTCAGGAATGAGTTGATGCGGGAAGTGAGAAATGGGTAAGGTCTCCAGAGATGGTCTGGAGAAGGGAGGAGGGGATGGGGTTGAGTGGGCAGGTTGTCGGGTGGCCGAACCTCACTAGTCACAGGATTTCATCTGGAGAGAGAGGGGAGAAAGAGGTCAAGGCGTAGGGTAGTTCTGTGTGAGTGGTACCAGTACACTCAATAGGCTGAGTGAATGAGGAGCGGATGTCATCAACCTTCTTTTCAAAGTGGCTGACAAAGTCGTCAGCAGAGAGGGAAGGGGAGGGGTGGAGGATTAAGGAGGTATTGTGCAGCCTGCTGGTATTGTGCAGCTTCTGCTCAGAGCTCTGAACAGGCCTGGCGGGATGGCTGCAATGCTAACATGCTAACAGTTAACAGGCCTGGAGATGGCAGTAATGCTGACATGCTAACAACTAACAGGCCTAGGGTAATGGCTGTAATGATAACAGTTAACAGGCCTGGGGTAATGGCTGAAAAGCTAACATGCTAACTCTGAGTCTCAGACTGCCTGTCAGTCTGTCAGCCTGATGAAGAAACATAAACACATCATAATAGGGAGACATTAGGAGATGAAAGAGACCGCTCACACCACACACACACACACACACACACAACTCACACACACACACACACACACACACACACACACACACACACACACACACACACACACACACACACACACACACACACACACACACACACACACACACACACTGTCACGAATCCCAACGAAGGTGGCTCCCCTGCCTGCTCGGGCGGCGCTCGGCGGTCGTCGTCGCCGACCTACTAGCCGCCGCTGATCCTTTTTTCCTTTTCGTTTGGTATGTCTTATTGTTTGCACCTGTTCCTCATTTGGTTTATTGATTTTGGTTATTTAAGCCTGGTTAACCCGCCCAGTGTTGTGCGGGATTATTTAGCGTCAGGTTGTGTTTTTTGCATTTGGATGTGCTGGCGATCTACTACTATTATCTTATATTCATGCTATGCACCTGTTCTGGGCAATTTGCATTTTTTCCACGCCGGTTGTGTTGGCGTCGTTTGTGTTGTGTTTTATTTAATAAACACAAAGTTCCTTACCTCTGCTCTCTGCGCCTGACTCCTACCACCACTCCTAGCAACTCATGACAGAATCCCGCACCAGCTATGGAGTCAGCAGGAGCAGCCTCCCCTCCTCTCCCATCGATGGAGGAACGGGTCCTTCACCATACCACCATCCTCCACCGAATCGGCTCAGCGATGGAGCAGATGATGGAAAGGATGGACCGATGGGAGAGGAGTGGCCTCCCTACCGCATCCCCAGCCCCAAATCCCCCTCCACCATCTACCCCTCCACCGACGTCCGGACCCGGAGCCCTACGCCTGGCTCTCCCCAGGGAGTACGATGGAGCGGCGGCTGGGTGCCAGGGGTTCCTGCTACAGTTGGATTTGTACCTGGCTACCGTTCATCCAACTCCCTCGGGAGAGGAGAGCGTAAGCGTCCTCGTCTCCTGCTTAACGGGACGTGCCCTGGAGTGGGCCAACGCAGTGTGGTATGGTCCAGACTCGGCAAGGGATCATTACCCCGAGTTCACCAGCCGTTTCCGGGCCGTGTTCGACCACCCAGCTGAAGGCCGGGCGGCGGGTGAACGGCTGTTCCACCTGCGTCAGGAGACGAGGAGCGCACAGGACTTTGCTCTGGAGTTCCGGACCTTGGCTGCTGGAGCGGGGTGGAACGACAGGGCCCTGATGGACCACTATAGGTGTAGCCTCCGGGAAGACGTCCGCCGTGAGCTAGCCTGTCGGGACACTACTCTGTCATTGGATGAACTGATCGACATGTCCATTCGTCTTGACAATCTGCTGGCTGCGCGCGGGCGTCCAGACGGGGTCCTGTTGGTTCCACCTCCAGGTCCTCCAGCTCCCATTCCTATGGAGCTAGGGGGGGCCGCGTCCAGGGGAACCGGAGGAGGAGGCTCCCCTTGTCCCCAGTGTGGTCGGAGAGGACACACTACCGACCGGTGCTGGGGGAGCTCCTCTGGGAATCGGGATGGCAGGCGGAGCACTCCTCGTCCATCTCAGGTGAGTAAGCACCAACCTCACCCAGAGCCCCCTGTTGGTCACATGTTCGTTTTAGTAACTTTCCCCTTGTTTTCTCCCTCTTTCCAGCATAAGGCGCTAGTCGATTCAGGCGCAGCTGGAAACTTTATGGATCGTGGGCTCGCATTAAGGCTAGGGATTCCCCTGGTATCGTTGGACCAACCTTTCCCCGTGCACTCCTTAGATAGCCGACCATTAGGGTCAGGACTGGTCAGGGAGGCCACGGTGCCACTGGACATGGTAACGCAGGGGGATCATGGAGAACGGATTAGTCTCTTCCTCATTGATTCTCCTGCGTTTCCAGTGGTGCTGGGGATTCCCTGGCTGGCCAATCACAATCCCAATATTTCGTGGAGACAGGGGGTTCTCAGAGGGTGGTCAGAGGAGTGCTCAGGCAGGTGTAAGGGAGTTTCCATCGGTGCGACGACGGTGGAGAGTCCAGACCAGGTTTCCACAGTGCGCATTCCCTCAGAATATGCCGATTTGGCTATCGCCTTCTGTAAAAAGAGGGCGACCCGATTACCACCTCATCGACGAGGGGATTGCGTGATAAATCTCCAGGTAAACGCTGCACTTCCCAGGAGTCATGTGTACCCATTGTCACAAGAGGAGACGTTGGCTATGGAGACATATGTCACGGAATCTCTGAGACAGGGGTATATACGGCCCTCCATGTCACCCGTCTCCTCGAGTTTCTTTTTCGTGAAGAAAAAAGATGGAGGTTTGCGCCCGTGCATTGATTATAGAGGTCTAAATTCCATCACAGTAGGGTTCAGTTACCCACTACCTCTCATCGCTACGGCGGTGGAATCATTTCACGGCGCGCGGTTTTTCACGAAACTGGACCTCAGGAGCGCTTACAATCTGGTGCGTATCCGGGGAGGAGACGAGTGGAAAACCGCATTCAGTACCACATCGGGCCACTATGAGTACCTCGTCATGCCGTACGGGTTAAAGAATGCTCCAGCCGTCTTTCAATCCTTTGTTGACGAGATTCTCAGGGACCTGCACGGGCAGGGGGTGGTGGTGTATATTGACGACATCTTGATTTATTCCGCCACCCGCGCCGCGCATGTCTCCCTGGTGCGCAAGGTGCTTGGACGACTGCTGGAGAATGACCTGTACGTCAAGGCTGAGAAATGTGAGTTTTTCAAACGAGCCGTTTCCTTCCTAGGGTATCGCATTTCCACCTCGGGGGTGGTGATGGAGGATGACCGCGTTAAAGCCGTGCGTAATTGGCCGACTCCGACCACGGTAAAGGAGGTGCAGCGGTTTTTAGGGTTTGCCAATTACTACCGGAGGTTTATCCGGGGCTTTGGTCAAGTTGCGGCTCCCATTACCTCACTGCTGAAGGGGGGTCCGGCGCGCTTGCGCTGGTCAACAGAGGCGAACAGAGCGTTCAGTCGCTTGAAGGAGCTGTTTACCGTTGCTCCAGTGCTGGCTCATCCGGATCCCTCTTTGGCATTCATAGTGGAGGTGGACGCGTCCGAGACTGGGGTGGGGGCCGTGCTATCACAGCGCTCGGGCACGCCACCCAAACTCCGCCCGTGCGCTTTCTTTTCTAGGAAGCTGGGGCCGGCGGAGCAGAACTATGACGTGGGGGACAGGGAGTTGTTAGCTGTGGTCAAGGCTCTGAAGGTGTGGAGACATTGGCTTGAGGGGGCTAGGCACCCTTTCCTCATCTGGACTGACCACCGTAATCTCGAGTACATCCGGGCAGCTAGGAGACTGAATCCGCGTCAGGCCAGGTGGGCCATGTTCTTTACCCGTTTCCGGTTCACGATCTCCTATCGGCCAGGTTCACAGAACACGAAGGCCGACGCACTGTCCCGCCTATATGACACCGAGGAGAGGGCCATCGATCCGGCTCCCATTCTTCCGGCGTCGTGTTTGGTAGCTCCGGTGGTATGGGAGCTGGACGCGGAGATCGAGCGGGCGTTACGGTCGGAACCTGCACCATCGCAGTGTCCGGCAGGTGTTCAGTACGTACCGCTTGGTCTCCGTGATCGATTGATTCGATGGGCCCATAATCTCCCCTCTTCGGGTCACCCTGGGATTGAGAGGACAGTGCGGAACCTGAGGGGGAAATACTGGTGGCCCACCTTGGGTAAAGACGTGCGGTTCTATGTTTCCTCCTGCTCGGTGTGCGCTCAGAGCAAGGCTCCTCGACACCTGCCTAGAGGGAAATTACACCCCCTCCCCGTTCCACAGCGGCCGTGGTCACACTTGTCAGTGGACTTCCTCACTGACCTTCCCGTATCTCAGGGGAACACCACTATCCTGGTCGTTGTGGATCGGTTCTCGAAGTCCTGTCGTCTCATCCCGTTGCCCGGTCTCCCTACGGCTCTGCAGACTGCGGAGGCACTGTTTACCCATGTCTTCCGGCACTACGGGGTGCCCGAGGACATCGTTTCTGATCGGGGTCCCCAGTTCACGTCCAGAGTTTGGAGGGCGTTCATGGAACGTTTGGGGGTCTCGGTCAGCCTGACCTCGGGTTTCCACCCCGAGAGTAATGGGCAGGTTGAGAGGGTGAACCAAGAGGTGGGTAGGTTTCTAAGGACGTATTGCCAGGACCGGCCCAGAGAATGGGCGAGATACGTGCCATGGGCAGAAATAGCCCAAAATTCTCTGCGGCACTCATCTACCAACATGTCACCGTTCCAGTGCGTGTTGGGCTACCAGCCGGTCCTGGCTCCATGGCACCGGAGCCAGACCGAGGCTCCTGCGGTGGAGGATTGGGTACAGCGCTCGAAGGACACATGGAGAGCCGTCAAGGACGCACTCACCAAGGCGAGTGGACGGCAAAAGAAGAGCGCTGACCAGCACCGCAGTGAGACCCCTGTGTTTGCACCGGGGGATCGAGTCTGGCTCTCGGCTAGAAACCTGCCCCTCCGCTTGCCCTGCCGGAAGCTGGGTCCGCAGTGTGTAGGGCCGTTTAAAGTCCTGAGGAGGATAAACGAGGTGTGTTACCGATTACAACTTCCATCTTACTACCGTATTAACCCCTCGTTTCATGTGTCTCTCCTCAGGCCGGTGGTGGCTGGTCCCATGCAGGAAGGTGAGGTGCCGGAGGTTCCTCCCCCCCCGCTGGACATTGGGGGGTCCCCGGCGTATAGGATACGCGCCATTCTGGACTCCAGACTTCGGGGGGGGGGCCTACAGTACCTCGTCGACTGGGAGGGGTACGGCGCGGAGGAGAGGTGCTGGGTACCCAGGAGGGACATTTTGGACCCCCCACTACTGAGGGAGTTCCACCGCCTTCATGGGGATCGCCCTGCACCTCGTCCTCCGGGTCGCCCTCGAGGTCGGTGGCGGCGCGCTGCGGGAGCCGCGCGTCAGGAGGGGGGTACTGTCACGAATCCCACCGAAGGTGGCTCCCCTGCCTGCTCGGGCGGCGCTCGGCGGTCGTCGTCGCCGACCTACTAGCCGCCGCTGATCCTTTTTTCCTTTTCGTTTGGTATGTCTTATTGTTTGCACCTGTTCCTCATTTGGTTTATTGATTTTGGTTATTTAAGCCTGGTTAACCCGCCCAGTGTTGTGCGGGATTATTTAGCGTCAGGTTGTGTTTTTTGCATTTGGATGTGCTGGCGATCTACTACTATTATCTTATATTCATGCTATGCACCTGTTCTGGGCAATTTGCATTTTTTCCACGCCGGTTGTGTTGGCGTCGTTTGTGTTGTGTTTTATTTAATAAACACAAAGTTCCTTACCTCTGCTCTCTGCGCCTGACTCCTACCACCACTCCTAGCAACTCTTGACACACACACAGAAGCCGCTGTGCAAGTACCTTTAGGCTTTGATGAGATTGGGTGTGGGTGTGACTGCACAGTCTACAATGCAAAGTTTAATCCAATTATGTGTCATTCCTCTGTGCTCTTATACAACAGGGCGGCGGCCCGTGTGTGTGTGTGTGTGTGTGTGTGTGTGTGTGTGTGTGTGTGTGTGTGTCTGTGTGTGTGGCACTGAGTTAATCTTGGGAGACAGACTCTCACAATGCAGCCGTTCACAGAAGCATTCCAATGCGCTATATAAAGCGGTCTGTGTGTGTTTGTATGTGTATTGGTTAGATAGACCTATTGAGGAAGTGAGATAATTCACGTCATTCCATCCTGCTGAGTGACGGTCTGTGTGTGTGTGTAGACGTCCATTTATTGCAGGCCTGTAGCATGACATGTCTGAGGCCTCTCCACCATTCTCAGAATGGAAGCTTTGTGTTTCTCTTTCCTTTCCAACACTGGGTGGAAATCCCCATATCCTATTGGCTATAGACCCGGAGTAGCACACGCTTATATTCAAAGGCAGTTACTGTGTGTGTGTGTGTGTGTGTGTGTGTGTGTGTGTGTGTGTGTGTGTGTGTGTGTGTGTGTGTGTGTGTGTGTGTGTGTGTGTGTGTGTATTCAGTATTCTATATGTGGCCTGTGCAGGATTCTAACCAACAACTCCGGTATTCCAAGGACAATGCTCTTACCAACTGAGCCAATCGGAATCAATGGCCAAGTGATAATCCCAGCACATTTTACAAGCACTCAACTGCTCATACACTTAGTATAAAGCCTTTTTAATGTGGGAATTAAGCCACCATAAAGTCCACTGTAATACATGGAGCATATTGCCATTTGGCACAGATTTTGTATTGAATTGCATTGCTTTTTCAAAATGTTCTCTAGCAACATCACTACATTATTGACTACCAAATGGTTCGAGCGGAATAATGATTGGGATGTGTGTGGCCTAAGTGGATGTATGGGATCATATGATTGGATGGTTTAGGTTCACAGCTGCATTTTGATTGGTCACAGTTGAGGTCACAGTTATTATGGTTGGCTGCCATGGGTCATGGCCCTGTCTCTCGCTCTCTCTTTATTTCTCCCTCTCTCTTTCCCTCACACCTCTCCTCCAGATCTCCTTCCCCCTCTCCCCATTCACACCTCTCTACCCTCCCTGTCATCCCCCGCTTCTTCAAAATCTGATCCGTCACCATTACGCACCAGGGACTCCTGCCAGATCAATGATTTCATTGAGAAGAAGCCAGTCGTGCCATTATGAGGTGAGCTTATTATAATGGAACATTATTCTCAATGACCTCCTCCCCTTCTCCCTCTCTCCTCCTCCCTCTTTTCCCTCCACCTTTCTCTGTCTTCTCTCCCTCTTAGCTACCCCTTTCCTCGCCTCGCCTCTCCTCCACCTCCCTTCTTCTCTCTCTCTCTCTTTCTCTCTCTCTCTCTCTCTCTCTCTTTCTCTCTCTTTCTTTCTTTTTCATGGTGCAGAGAACAGAGGTTTATATTTAGCTCCAGTCTCCTGCGGTCCTGACATCTGGCGCCAGTGGCCTGTGTGCTCTCACCCTGCCCTGTAGACACACACACACTGGAGGGGGGAAAAAAAACTCATACTTGCATTCTAAATAGTAGGCATTTTAGGTATGCGAAAATATAATGTTTTATAGTATGTGGAATTTTGCTACACACTTTTGAGGAAGAGACTCATGTGTGTTTGACAACATTTAAAAATCAGCTGATAATGAGATAAACAGACACGCTGTACCCAAATGAACCTATGGCAGGAATGAACGCATTGACATACAGTGCTGGCAAACACACATACACGCCTGCACACACACGTGAACACACACACATGCATGCGCACACACAGTCCCACACACACACAACTCAGAGGTACTGGTTTTCTTAGCTGTAACAGTTTTATGCAACAGTTCTCCGTATCAGTTTTCTGTAACTGCGTTGTATTTCTGTTCTCATCATCTCCCTGCATGGCTTCACATGATGAGCTTGCTGTCATCTTCCCTTTTTCCCCTCAAAACAATGATAACAGGCCAACGAGGTGTCTCTGTCTGTCTGTCTGTCTGTCTGTCTGTCTGTCTGTCTGTCTGTCTGTCTGTCTGTCTGTCTGTCTGTCTGTCTGTCTGTCTGTCTGTCTGTCTGTCTGTCTGTCTGTCTGTCTGCCTGCCTGCCTGCCTGCCTGCCTGCCTGCCTGCCTGCCTGCCTGCCTGCCTGCCTGCCTGCCTGCCTGCCTGCCTGCCTGCCTGCCTGCCTGCCTGCCTGCCTGCCTGCCTGCTGCCTGCCTGCCTGCCTGCCTGCCTGCCTGCCTGCCTGCCTGCCTGCCTGCCTGCCTGCCTGCCTGCCTGCCTGCCTGCCTGCCTGCCTGCCTGCCTGCCTGCCTGCCTGCCCTGCCTGCCTGCCTGGCCTGCCTGCCTGCCTGCCTGCCCTTGCCTGCCTGCCTGCCTGCCTGCCTGCCTGCCTGCCTGCCTGCCTGCCTGCCTGCCTGCCTGCCTGCCTGCCTGCCTGCCTGCCTGCCTGCCTGCCTGCCTGCCTGTCTGTGTGTGGTGCTGCCAAAAGTTTCCAACATGACGTGATCTAGCTGTGTTCCTGCTCTCCCTCTTCCACCTCTTCTCTACTCTCCCCCCCCCCCCCCCCCCCCCCCCCCCACACACACACACACACACACACACACACACACACACACACACCACACACACGAAGGTGGTGCCATGCTCTGACATAACTTTGCTATTTTGTGATTCTTTTGTCGTTTATTTTTACTTTATTTTCACAAAAATGTATCCGCTATCATTTCTCACAACCAACAAGTACTTTTGGAATATCAGATCGGCAGTTACTTACCTCAATTCCAACTTCGACTTCGACTCATCTGCCCTGGTCTCTTTCTGTAATTACGACAGAATTTTTGGTCTGGAAATACCGGTGTTACAGAGGCAAGGGGGGGGGGGTTCTGGCAAGATTAAGGCGAAGGGAAAACCGGCGACCTCTTCCCTCCAGTCACTTGATAATAAGATGGATGACCTCCAATTGTGGATTTGCTACCAACGGGACTCTCAAAACTGCAATATGCTCTGCTTTTCTGAAACTTGGCTCTTGGACAAGATACCACCCATGGTTATTCAACTCAATGAATTCTTCATTCACTGTGCAGAAAGGACAGTGGAGTCAGGGAAATCGAGAGTGGGAGGGGTTCATCAACAACAACTGGTGTGCTGACTCGAGCGCAGTGGAAATGTTGACCCATTGTTCACCCCTCTTGGAATACCTGATGGTCAAATGGCGACCCTTCTTCTTTTGAGCTGTTATTGTGATTGTTGTATAAATTCCACCTCAGGACAAGAAAAATAACAAGCTGGCACTTAACGAACTGTATGAGGCTATAAACAAGCAGGAAAACTTACATCCAGAGCTTGCTTTTCTGGGCGACACATCTCCCTCGCCACTAGGGGCGATAAAGTCCTAGACCACTGTTATTCTACCCACAAGCAACTATACAAGGCTCTCCCTCGTCCGCCATTTGGCAAATCCGATCACGACTCTGTACTCCTGCTTCCTGTTTACAAGCAGAAGCTCAACAGGAAGTACCCATGATTCACTCTGTTGAGTAATGGTCACCAGAATCATATATTATGCTACAGTAACTGCTTTGCTAGCGGTGATTGGAAAATATGACTACATGGACTATCTGAGTTAAACCTTGTATTTTATTTTTGCGCTGTTTCTATGCACACTCACAGGGCCCTACACATTCACTGTCACCCCAGCACACATACAAACACTCACTTGATAATTTGCTCACGCACGCATAATATGCACATACATTTATACTGACTCTGCAAACACCCACTCACATACAATCGTCATATACGCTGCTGCTACTCTGTTTATCATATATCCTGATGCCTATTCACCTTACCCCTATACATATCTACCGCTATAACTCCAGTATCCCTGCACATTGTAAATATGGTACTGGAACTGACTGACCATGTACAGTGCATTCGGAAAGTATTCAGACCCCTTGACTTTTTCCACATTTTGTTACGTTACAGCTTTATTCTAAAATGGATAAAAAACAAAAAAATCCTCATAAATCTACACATAATATCCCATAACGACAAAGTAAAAACAGGTTTTTAGACATTTTTGCAAATGTATTAAAAATGAAAAACAGAAATACCTTATTTACATAAAGTATTCAGACCCTTTGCTATGAGACTCGAAATTGAGCTCAGGTGCATCCTGTTTCCATTGATCATCCTTGAGATGTTTCTGCAACTTGATTGTGGAGTCCACCTGTAAATTACATTGATTTGACATGTTTTTGAAAGGCATACACCTGTCTATATAAGGTCCCACAGTTGACAGTGCATGTCAGAGCAAAAAGGAATTGTCCATAGGGATCCGATACAGGATTGTGTCGAGGCAACATATCTGGGGAAGGGTACCAAAACCCAGTGGCCGCCATCATTCTTAAATTGAAGAAGTTTGGAACCACCAAGACTCTTCCTAGAGCAATCAGGGGATAAGAGACTTGGTCAGGGAGGTGACTAAAAATGTGATGGTCACTCTGACAGAGCTCCAGAGTTCATCTGTGGAGATGGCAGAACCTTCCAGAAGGACAACCATCTCTGCAGCACTCCACCAATCAGGCCTTTATGGTAGAGTGGCCAGACGTAAACCACTCCTCAGTAAAAGGCACATGACAGCCCGCTTAGAGTTTGCCAAAAGGCACCTAAAGACTCTCAGACCATGAAAAACAAGATTCTCTGGTCTGATGAAACCAAGATTGAACTCTTTGGCCTGAATGCCAAGCGTCACGTCTGGAGGAAACCTGGGACCATCCGTACGGTGAAGCATGGTGGTGGACCATACCGAGATGGGCGCTCTGGCAAAAAGTATTTGGGGCATTTGGAAAGGATTTTAACTTAAATATTATGTATTCATAGAGTACTGTAAATACCAGTGGAGGCTTCTCAGAGGAGGAAAGGGAGGACCATCCTCCTCAGTGAATTAAATAAAAATATTGAGACTTTTAGATAAAACTACACAAAATATATTCACGCCACCAAATAATTGATTGAAAACAAGGTCTAGAGTAGCCTCTATAGCACTCTGTAGGGTAGCACCATTGTGTAGCCGGAGGACAGCTAGCTTCTGTCCTCCTCTGTGTACATTGGGCTCCCAAGTGGCGCAGCGGTCTACGGCACTGCATCTCAGTGCTAGAGGGGTCACTACAGACCCTGGTTCGATTCCAGGCTGTATTACAACCAGACATGATTGGGAGTCCCATAGGGCTGAGCACAATTGGTCCAACGTCGTCCAGGTTAGGTTTTGGCTGGGGTAGGCTAAATAAGAATTAGTTCTTAACTGACTTGACTAGTTAAATGAAGGTTAAGTAAAAATAAAACATTGACTTCAATACAAACCTAGGAAGATCATGGTTCTCACCCCCTTCCATTGACTTACGCAGTAATTATGGCAGCTTCTGGAGGATGTTCTCCATACTATCCAACCTCTTGCAGCATGAACTGACATGTTGTCCACCCAATCAAGGATCAGAGAGTGAATCTAGTACTGAAAGCTTAAGCTACATCTAGCTAGCACTGCAGTGCATAAAATGTGGTCAGTAGTTGACTCAACTAAGACAATAGTTGAACAGTTTTGAACAAATTCATGTCTTCAACAATGAAGGACAAGCGAGAGAGCTATATTTTGTCTTTTTTTTCACTTTCAGTTTCACTTACTTAGCTAGCAAATGCAGCTAGCTAGTTTAGGTTACTCAAACACCCTACTCAAATAGAGGGATGTTATGTTAGCTAGCTGGCTATGACTCTCCAACGCTGCTAATATGGTAACAACCATGTCGTAACTGCGGTTAACAGTTACCACATGGTTTGGCTTGGAAAGGTAGCAGCCTAAACCTATCAATGTTACATTGAACTGGGTGAATGGAATATGAATGGCAGTTAGCCAATATGCTGTAATAAAAATAAGGCCATGCTCATTCAAAAAAATTGTCGTCCTCATCTTAAACGGTACCGACCGCCACTGATAAATACATATTTAACACACACACACACACACACACACACACACACACACACACACACACACACACACACACACACACACACACACACACACACACACACACACACACACACACACACACACACACACACACACAGTAAGGCGCTGGTGTTGTAAATACATGTTAAACACTCCCGTTGAGCCTACTGGGCTTCTGTTTCCTGTTAAAGGCTGGAGATTTTCCATCCCCGTGGCAACAGCAGGCTAAATTTGGAGTTCCAGTCGAGCGTAAGGCCCCCGGTCCATCCAGTGAGGAATGCTGCAGTTTGTCATCATTCCATCCCCATTCTTCCTCATATCCCTCCTGCTTTCACTCTCTTTCTCTCACACACACACACATACATACACGCACAGTAGACATAACGTACCCATACACACATACACAACATACACAAATTCCCACAAATACACACACAGTTTACAAACACAAACATACATACAGACACTTAGGCTGCCACAAAACCTTTACTTCCTGCCTCTTGTGTAACAACTTCCTATTTCAGATGAGGCGAAGTGACGTCAGGGTCAGGGTGGGAGAAGGTGCTAGTGTGTGTGTGTGTGTGTGTGTGTGTGTGTGTGTGTGTGTGTGTGTGTGTGTGTGTGTGTGTGTGTGTGTGTGTGTGTGTGTGTGTGTGTGTGTGTGTGTGTGCGTCGAAGCCATAGAGATCCTGTATGTATTGAATAGGGCTGGGAATTACCACGATACGATATTGTCAACATGCTTAGGTGCCGATACGATATGTATTGTGATTCTCACCATTCTATATGTATTGTGATTCTCACCATTCTATATGTATTGTGATTCTCACCATTCTATATGTATTGTCATTCTCACCATTCTATATGTATTGCAATTCTATACTGTAATTTTATTGCGATTTGATGTTCCAAACATATTTCTTACCATATGTCTGTTGCAGAGGGACAAGAGAGAGCCATGAGAAAATGAGTTTTGATCAGTCATGGAAATAACAGTACTGAAAACAAATTGGCTCCCTATTTAAAAAGAAGATGGAGGAAAAATACTGTAGTTTTGGTGCAGGTACAGCCAACTAACACAACAATAATATTGCAACATTGTCAAAACGATACGATATATCATCAATTATAAACCGGGTGGTTTGAGCCCTGAATTCTGATTGGCTAAAAATACTTTTTACTGTTCTAATTACGTTGGTAACCAGTTTTTAATAGCAATAATGCACCTTGGGGGTTTGTGGTACATGGCTAATATACCACTGCTAAGGGATGTATCCAGGCACTCCACGTTGCGTCGTACATAAGAACAGCCCTTAGCCGTGGTATATTGGACATATACCACACCCTCTCGGGCCTTATAGCTAAAAAAATTATATCCCGATATGTAACTGTATTGATTTCTTCCCTCATCATTAGTATTGATGTCGATGGGGACAGCATGGCTGGTTCCTCTGAGCCTTGCGTCATCTCTGGCTCCATTGTTCTCTGTCAGGACACTCAGCTAATGATGTCACTCACTGCTGGATGGCTGTGACTACACACACACACACACACACACACACACACACACACACACACACACACACACACACACACACACACACACACACACACACACACACACACACACACACACACACACACACGCACACAGTTCTGTCTCACACTCTGTTTTGCTGCAATGACAGGAAAGCACACCCTAACCCAGTGTGCTGAGATATCCACTGTCCCCATCTCCGCCCAAACACAGCCCTCCTGGGGATAGATGTTTATATAGATGTTTATTTTACACTGACATGACTTTACCCAGAATATATCTTCTGGTGCAGGGCTCTTCAACTCTTACCCTACGAGGTCCAGAGTACTGCTGCTTTTCTGTTCTACCTGACTATTTGCACACACTTGGGGTCCCAGGTCTAAATCAGTTCCTGATCAGAGGGCAAGAATGAAAAAGAAAGCAGTGGAACTGGCTTTGAGGTCCAGATTTCAATTGACGGGTTCTAGTGCATATTATGTCAGTTGGACGGATTCTAAAGACTCGCATTGTCCTGTAACGCTTTTTCTAAATTCTCTTTCAGACCAAACTTGCCTGTAGGAAAATTTTAATTGACAGGTGTATAAAATCCAGCACACAGTCATGTGATGAGAGAACTCGATCCCCATTCACTGGCACGAGGAAGAGCTTGGTTTGTTGTTTTGAAAAGTTTGTTGTTTTGAAGGTGAATTGGAAAGTTTCTTAGTGGCTAGCTAAAATGTTCTTTTGGATGGAGTTGGCATCAGTTGCTGGGACTGCTAGTCTCTGTCCAGTGATCCTGCCGACCAAAGCCGGGTCTGAGGAGCTATTTGGCTTAGCAGCTAGCCTAGCTGTTAGCTATCTGCCTATCAAGCTAGCAGGGTTTTCTTGAGGGCTTGAACGCAGCCCGCGACGTGGTTACCCATTGTGGCTCGGACTGAAAGACTGTACCGGGTTTGTGGCTGTCTAGATCCCTGCTGTTTGTTGTTTTAAATCTTCCCTGTGACCACCTGCCCTGTCTGGAACTGCGAGGAGTAACAGTGGAACAAGGTGGAACAACATGGTTGTGGATGGAATTGCAGAATCTCCACATGAGACCTGGACGTAGACTGAGGACAAAGTGAGGGAAATGATCTCCGAGAAATTGAAAATGGACCACAGGAAGATTGAGGTGGAGCGCGCCCACAGGACTGGAAAACCCACCACTGGCCCAGGTGACAGGCCCAGGCCGATAGTGGTCAAGTTCTTGAGAACAAGGTGGCTGTTCTGGAAAGAGCCAAGAACTTGAGAGGAACGTATATCTTCCTCAACGAGGACTATCCTGAAGCTGTGCGCCAGAAGAGGAAATAACTTCCCAGCCATGAAAGCTGCCAGAGCACGTGGAGACATTGTACATCCGCTATGACAGGCTCATTGTCCACCCTCCCTCCCAGAAGCATGGAAGGGAAGAGAGAGCCAAACCTATGGGTTTGTAGCTTCAACCCTGCAGCTCACACCAATTGATTAATGCTGAATGTTTCTTTTTTTATCTTGCTTTGATGCTATTTTCCATACTATGGATCCCCATTAGCAACAGCTCTATGTCATAAATGTTGACGTTTTTGCCAAGGAGATCTTAGTCGCACAATTTTACATCTAACTAAGATGTTGCAGTATTTCTTAATGAAAAAATGTGCATGAAAACAAGTCGTCTCTCGTTGAATTACAACCAAGACGTTATTGAAGAATTCCTACAGTTGACCAATCACTGACGAACTAGTGTAGACATTGGCTACCAACTTCGGTTTGCCTCGAGAATTTTTTTGGTTTGCCCGTACAGCTGGGGGAAAAAAGCTGTGAAGATTGCAGACACCTTAAGGAAGAAGAGAAACGGAGAGAGAAGATTAGAGGAAAATAAAGCAGATAAGGAGAGAGAAAGAGAGCGATAGGTGAACGACGTGTGTGTGTGTGTGTGTGTGTGTCTGTGTGTGTGTCTGTGTGTGTCTGTGTGTCTGTGTGTGTCTGTGTGTGTGTCTGTGTGTGTGTCTGTGTGTGTCTGTGTGTGCGTCTGTGTGTGTCTGTGTGTGCGTGCGCACAAATCCATCCATCTGGTGTAAACAGGGAGGTTGTAAACCTAAAGAACTCTGTCAGAGAAAGATAGAAAGAGGAAAGGATAAAGACAGAGAAGAAGAAGATGTCTCTCTACTACCATGGACCGTAACCGTTAAGCCTTATTATCCTTTGATTCAATATTTACCTTCGTAAAGCTTTCAATGACTATTTACATGAAATCAATATCTGCTTGTCAGTCCATAGTGACCACCCCACTGTGCTACAGTTTCCTATGAGCATTACAATGAATAAACCATCCGTTATGCTAGAGTACACCCACCCTGATAGACAGTCTGCTCTAGGGAAATTAGACCTGAGCCACACACACACATGTCCACACACACGTACACACACACACAGACACAATGACGTAACCATTTAACCAACCCCAATCCCCCGTTATCATATGGTAAACAGACACACAAACACATACACCTTCCCCTATCCACAAACTCTGATGTGGATAAACACACATGCAAACCCTCTCCTCCACACATGCACACACCCACGCACACACACACACTGTCACCTCCACACACCAGTGAGCACCTCAAACTGGGATTCTGAAGAAGCTCATCTGGCTGGTGAGAGGCCGTATGGTCCTGACTGGCCCCCTATGGAGTGTGTGATGGCTTTCCCTACCCCCTGCGTGTGTGTGTGTGTGTGTGTGTGTGTGTGTGTGTGTGTGTGTGTGTGTGTGTGTGTGTGTGTGTGTGTGTGTGTGTGTGTGTGTGTGTGTGTGTGTGTGTGTGTGCGTGAGTGTGTCATGTCCCGCTGTGTGTGATGGAGTTTACGTCTGTATAAAGTCTGTATGTCTGTGCAGTCTGCTTCTCGCAGGCCTATTTTTTATTTTATTTTATTTATTTATTTATTTCACCTTTACTTAACCAGGTAGGCAAGTTGAGAACAAGTTCTCATTTGCGACCTGGCCAAGATAAAGCAAGCCGTTTGACACATACAACAACACAGAGTTACACATGGAGTAAAACAAACATACAGTCCATAATATAATAGAAAAATAAGTCTATATACAAAGTGAGCAAATGAGGTGATGGGGGGTAGATTAGATGGGGAGGGGGACTAGCATCAATCATCCTAGAATACAACTTAACCACCAGGGGTTACTGTCTTAGTATCACACACACACACACACACACACACACACACACACACACACACACACACACACACACACACACACACACACACACACACACACTTATTACAATCCTACTACCTTCCAGCATACTGACCCCTCTCTGTGGGGGACTATCTCACCAACCCTCCCCCTCTACCCCTCTATCAATTAAATTTCAATGGAAGGGCTTTATTGGCATGAGAAACATACAGTTAAAGTCGGAAGTTTACACCTTAGCTAAATACATTTTAACTCAGTTATTCACAATTCATGACATTTAATTATAGAAAAAATCCCCTGTCTTAGGTCAGTTAGGATCACCACTTTATTTTAAGAATGTGAAATAATGAATAATAGTATAGAGAATTATTTATTCCAGCTTTTATTTCTTTCATCACATTCCCAGTGGGTCAGAAGTTTACATACACTCAAGTAGTACTTGGTAGCATTGTCTTTAAATTGTTTAACTTGGGTCAAACATTTTGGTTAGCCTTCCACAAGCTTCCCACAATAAGTTGGGGGAATTTTGGCCCATTCCTCCTGACAGAGCTGGTGGAACTGAGTCAGGTTTGTAGGGCTCCTTGCTCGCACATGCTTTTTCAGTTCTGCCCACACATTTTCTATAGGATTGAGGTCAGGGCTTTGTGATGGCCACTCTAATACCTTGACTTTGTTGTCCTTAAGCCATTTTGCCACAACTTTGGAAGTATGCTTGTGGTCATTGTCCATTTGGAAGACCCATTTGCAGCCAAGCTTTAACTTCCTGACTGATGTCTTGAGATGTTGCTTCAATATATCCACATAATTTCCCTCCTCATGATGCCATCTTCTATTTTGTGAAGTGCACCAGTCCCTCCTGCAGCAAAGCTGGTCACTGGGTTTGAAGGTAGGCCTTGAAATACATCCACAGGTACACCTCCAATTGACTCAAATTATGTCAATTAGCCTATCAGAAGCTTCTAAAGCCATGACATAGTTTTCTGGAATTTTCCAAGCTGTTTAAAGGAACAGTCAACTTAGTGTATGTAAACTTCTGACCCACTGGAATTGTGATACAGGGAATTATAAGTGAAATAATCTGTCTGTAAACAATTATTGGAAAATGTACTTGTGTCATGCACAAAGTAGATGTCCTAACCGACTTGCCAAAACTATAGTTTGTTAACAAGAAATTTGTGGAGTGGTTGAAAAATGAGTTTAAATGACTCCAACCTAAATGCATGTAAACTTCCGACTTCGACTGTATGTTACCATTGCCAAAGCAAGTGAAGTAGATAACAAACAAAAGTGAAATAAACAATACAAATGAACAGTAAACATTACACTCACAAAGTTCCAAAATAATAAAGACATTTCAAATGTCATATTATGTGTAAATAGTTAAAGTACAAAAGGGAAAATGAATCAACATAAATATGGGTTGTATTTACAATGGTGTTTGTTCTTCACTGGTTGCCCTTGTCTTGCGGCAACAGCTCACAAATCTTGCTGCTGTGATGGCACACTATTGTATTTCACCAAATAGATATGTGAGTTTCTCAAAATTGGGTTTCTTTTCAAATTCATGTGGATCTGTGTAAGCTGAGGGAAATATGTATCTCTAATATGGTCATACATTTGGCAGGTTAGGAAGTGCAGCTCAGTTTCCACCTCATTTAGTGAGCAGTGTGCACATAGCCTGTCTTCTCTTGAGAGCCAGGTCTGCCTTTGGCGGCCTTTCTCAATAGCAAGGCTATGCTCACTGAGTCTGTACAAAGTCAAAGCTTTCCTCAAGTTTGGGTCAGTCACAATGGTCAGGTATTCTGCCACTGTGTACTCTCTGTTTAGGGCCAAATAGTATTATAGCTTGCTCTGTATTTTTGTAAACTCTTTCCAATGTGTCAGGTAATTATCTTTTTGTTTTCTCATGATTTGGTTGGGTCTAATTGTGTTGCTGTCCTGGGGCTCTGTGGGGTCTGTTTGTGTTTGTGAACAGAGCCCCAGGACCAGTTTGCTTAGGGAATTCTTCTTCAGAATCAAATCAAATCAAATTGTATTGGTCACATAAACATATTTAGCAGATAATATTGTGGGTGTAGCGAAATGCTTGTGTTCCTAGCTCCAACAGTGCAGAAATATCTAACAATTCACAACAATACAAATTAAACGAATGGAGTTAAGAAATATATAAATATTAGGACGGGCAATGTCGGTGGCATTGCCTAAAATACAGTAGAATAGAATACAGTATATACATATGAAATGAGTAAAGCAGTATGTAAACATTATTAAAGTGACTAGGTGTTCCATTATTAAAGTGACCAGTGATTCCATGTCTATGTTTGTAGGGCAGCAGCCTCTAAGGTGCAGGGTTGAGTAACCGGGTGGTAGCCGGCTAGTCATGGCTATAGAAGCTGTTTTTCAGTCTCTCGGTCCCAGTTTTGATGCACCTGTACTGACCTCGCCTTCTGGATGGTAGCGGGGTGAACAGGCCGTGGCTCGGTTGGTTGATGTCCTTGATGATCTTTTTGGCCTTCCTGTGACATCGGGTGCTGTAGGTTTCCTGAAGGACAGGCAGTGTGCCCCCGGTGATGCGTTGGGGAGACCGCACCACTCTCTGGAGAGCCCTGCGGTTGTGGGCAGTGCAGTAGCCGTACCAGGCGGTGATACAGACCGACAGGATGCTTTCAATTGTGCATCTGTAAAAGTTTGTGAGGGTCTTATGGGCCAAACTGAATTTCTTCAGTCTCCTGAGGTTGAAATGGCGCTGTTGATCCTTCTTCACCACACTGTCTGTGTGGACCATTTCAGATCATCGGTGATGTGTACGCTGAAGAACTTTTCAGCTTCTCCACTGTGGTCCCGTCAATGTGGATAGGGGCGTGCTTTCTCTGCTGTTTCCTGAAGTCCACGATCATCTCCTTCATTTGTTGACGTTGAGAGGTTAATTTCCTGGCACCACTTCCTGGCACCACTGATATTATATGTATTTTTTTACCTTTATTTAACTAGGCAAGTCAGTTAAGAAGAAATTCTTATTTACAATGACAGCCTTCACCGGCCAAACGGGGGCGATGCTGGGCCAATTGTGCGCCGCCCTATGGGACTCCCAATCACAGCCGGTTGTGATACAGCCTGGAATCGAACCAGGGTGTTTGTAGTGATGCCTCTAGCACTGAAATGCAGTGCCTAAGACTGCTGCACCACTTGGGAGCCCCAAGTATTTTATTTCAAGGGGGCACCAGGATGTTAAGGCCGAGGTATTTATAGTTTTTGTGTGCTCTAGGGCAACAGTGTCTAGATGGAATTTGTATTTGTGGTCCTGACAACTGGACCTTTTTTGGAACACCATTATTTTTGTCTTACTGAGATTTAATGTCTTGGTCCAGATCTGACAGAATCTGTGCAGAAAATCTAGATACTGCTATAGGCCGTCCTTAGTTGGTGACAGAAGAACCAGATCATCAGCAAACAGTAGACATTTGACTTTAGATTCTAGTAGGGTGAGGCTGGGTGCTGCAGACTGTTCTAGTGCCCTCGTCAATTCGTTGATATATCTGTTGAAGAGGGTGTGGCTTAAGCTGCATCCCTGTTTCACCCCACGTCCCTGTGGAAAGAAATGTGTGTTTTTTGCCAATTTTAATCGCACATTTGTTGTTTGTGTACATGAGCTTTATAATGTCATATGGTTTTCGCTAGTGATGCACCGATATGACATTTTTGGCCGATATCCGATATTTTCCTTGCCAAAAAAAACTGATACCGATATTTAACATTTTATCGGCCTTTTAAGCATTCTAGTACAGTTAAAAAGTTAACACACACACATGGACGCAGCTGTCTAAGGCACTGCATCTCAGTGCAAGCGGTGTCACTACAGTCCCTGGTTCAAATCCAGGCTATATCACATCCGGCCCTGATTGGGAGTCCCATAGGGCGGCGTACAATTGGCCCAGTCTCGTCCGGGGTTTGGCCGAGGGTAGGCCGTCACTGTAAATAAGAATTTGTTATTAACTGACTTGCCTAGTTAAATAAAGGTTACACACACACACCACACTGACCCACAAAGTTATTTTGTTGGCATTTACATATGTCCCCATTCCCAGTAAAACATAATCAAAACCTATTTCTTTCACTTACTTGCTGTGCTGTTTCGTTGTTCATTTGTTCAGTCATTTCATTCTCAACCAGGATTTCTATGGAACGCCGTTTGGGTCTTTTGCGTGTCAAAACAGATACTATTTAACACTATTTGACGTGTTAAATAACACTATTTGATGTGTCAAATAAGCATGTTGACCAATCAGGACCTGAATATGACTGCACGTCACATAATAATTGAACGCGTTCATACATTTTTCACGTAGTTATTACACATTGATTACGCTATCACTTGTATTTCATATGTCACAACGATTCATCGATACATATGCTATGATACTGGTAAAGTTGTCTCGCGCACCTACAGTGCTGGTCATAAAAAAGCTAGCTAGCTCATGGATACAAACACTGTTCTTCCCTAAAAACATAGCAAAACGACAATCTGTTTCAGTAGCTATAGTTAGCTAGCTAACTATATAGCTAGGTGTCATCATCTGAAATAACCCTCATTTATAAGACAGTTGTTATTTGATTAATGGTGGTCAGACCCATCTATGTGAAGCTAGCCACAATAAGGATTAACCACAATACAAGACAAATGAGATGATTGTGGACTACAGGAAAAAGAGGACCGAGCATGCCCCCATTCACATTGACGGGGCTGCAGTGGAGCAGGTTGAGAGCTTAAAGTTCCTTGGTGTCCACATCACCAACAAACTAACATGGTCCAAGCACACCAAGACAGCCGTGAAGAGGGCACAACAAAACCTATTCCCCCTCAGGAGACTGAAAAGATTTGGCATGGGTCCTCAGATCCTCAAAAGGTTCTACAGCTGCACCATCGAGAGCATCCTGACTGGTTGCATCACTGCCTGGTATGGCAACTGCTTGGCCTCCGACTGCAATGCACTACAGAAGGTAGTGTGAATGGCCCAGTACATCACTGGGGCCAAGCTTCCTGCCATCCAGGACCTCTATACCATGGCGGTGTCAGAGGAAGGCCCTAACAATTGGCAAAGACTCCAGCCACCCTAGTCATAGACTGTTCTCTCTGCTACCACACGGCAAGCGGTACCGGAACATCTAGTCAAATGGCTACCCAGACTATTTGCAGTGACTGCTCGACTTGTTGATTGCTCGATCCACACAGCAGACATTGCGGGCTAGTTTAGGAATGCTGTGTTGCACGTATAGCGCAACATTTTACGTGGCGTCATTACGTCATGTACTTACGTGTTTAGTCCCAGGGTCCTTAGCTTGGTGCTAAACTTTGAGGGCACTATGGTGTTGAACGCTGAGCTGTAGTTAATGAATAGCATTGTCACATAGCTGTTCCTTTTGTCCAGGTGTGTAAGGGCAGTGTGGAGTGCAATAGAGATTGCATCATCTGTGGATCTGTTGGGGCAGTATGCAAATTGGAGTGAGTCTAGGGTTTCTGGGATAATGGTGTTGATGTGAACAATGACCAGCCTTTAAAAGCACTTCATGGCTACAGACGTGAGTGCTATGGGTCAGTAGTCATTTAGGAATGTTACTTTAGTGTTACTTTAACATGTCCTGGTAATCCGTCTTGCGGCCTTGTGAATGTTGACCTGTTTAAAGGTCTTACTCACATTGGCTATGGAGAGCATGATCACACAGTCGTCCAGAACAGTTGATTCTCTCATGCATGCTTCAGTGTTACTTGCCTCAAAGTGAGCATAGAAGTAATTTAGCTCGTCTGGTAGGCTCGTGTCACTGGGCAGTTCGCGGCTGTGCTTCCGTTTGTAGTCTGTAACAGTTTGCATTTCCTGCCACATCCGACGAGCATCGGAGCCGATGTAGTACGATTCAAATTTAGTTCTGTATTTAAGATTTGCCTGTTTGATGGTTCGTCGGAGGGCATAGCAGGATTTCTTATAAGCTTCGGGTTAGAGTCCCGCTCCTTGAAAGCGGAAGCTCTACCCTTTAGCTCAGTGCGGATGTTGCCTGTAATCCATGGCTTCTGGTTGGGGTATGTACGTATGGTCCCTGTGGGGATGACATCTTCAATGCACGTATTGATTAAGCCAGTGACTGATGTGGTGTACTCCTCAATGCCATCTGTGCTAGCAAAACAGTCCTGTAGCTTAGCATCTGCGTCATCTGACCACTTTCTTATTGACCGAGTCACTGGTGCTTCCTGCTTTAGTTTTTGATTGTAAGCAATCAGGAGGATAGAATTATGGTCAGATTTGCCAAATGGTGGGTGAGGGGAGGTTTGTACGCATCTCTGTGTGTGGAGTAAAGGTGGTCTAGAGTGTTTTCCCTCTGGTTGCACATTTAACATGCTGGTAGAAATGGATCAAACGGATTTGAGTTTCCCCACATTAAAGTCCCCAGCCGCTAGGAGCGCCTCCTCTAGATGAGTGTTTTCCTGTTTGCTTATGGCCGTATACAGCTCATTAAGTGCGGTATTATTGCCAGCATCGGTTTGTGGTGGTATATAGACAGCTACGAAAAATACAGATGAAAACTATCTTGGTAAATAGTGTAGTCTACAGCTTATCATGAGATACTCTACCTCAGGTGAGCAAAACCTTGAGACTTTCTTAGATTTCGTGCACCAGCTGTTGTTTACAAATATACATAGACCGCCACCCCTTGTCTTAACAGATGCCGCTGTTCTATTGTGCCGAAAATGCTTAAAACCCGCCAGCTGTATGTTATGCATGTCGCCGCTTTGCCACGACTCGGTGAATCATAATATATTACCGTTTTTAATGTCCCATTGGTAGGATATACGTGATCGTAGTTTGTCTATTTTATTATGATTGATTGTACGTTGGCTAATAGGACCGATAGTAAAGGTAGATTATCCTCTCGGCGTCGGACCCTTACAATGCACCCGGACCTTCGTCCCCGATACCTCCGTCTCTTTCTCCTGCTAATGACAGGGATGAGGGCCTTGTCGGGCGTGTGAAGTAAATCCGTCCCATCCGACTCATTGAAGAAAAATGATTCCTCCAGTATGGGGTGAGTAATCGCTGTCCTGATATCTAGAAGTTCTTTTTGACACGGTGGCAGAAATATTCTGTACAAAATAAGTTACAAATAACGCAAAAAAACATGCGCAATAGCACAATTGGTTACGAGATTGTAAAACGGCAGCTATCTCCTTCGGCGCCATTCTCATATGTATATGTTTTTGCTGTTTATTCTTTGTTATAGGGCCAAAAAGATTGGAGAAGTCGTTTACCCATACATCTCCATTTTGGATAGATAACTCTTGTGTTGTTGTTTGTTTAGTGTTTTCCAATTTTCCCAGAAGTGGTTAGATTCTATGGATTCTCCAATTATATTGAGCTGATTTCTGACGTGCTGTTCCTTCTTTTTCTGTAGTGTATTTCTGTATTGTTTTTGTGATTCACCATAGTGAGGGCGTAGGCTCAGGTTTTCTGGGTCTCTATGTTTTTGGTTGAATAGGTTTCTCAATATCTTTCTTAGATTTTTGCATTCAAACCATTTGTCATTGTTGTTAATTTTCTGTTTAAAATGTTTAAATTTGATATGGAAGCTGAGGTAAAATATACTGTTTAGGTTTTCTACTGCCAAGTTTACACCTTCACTATTACAGTGAAACGTTTTGTCCAGGAAGTTGTCTTAAAATGTGTTGTTGCCTAATTGTTTTTTGGTAGATTTCCACACTCCTGTCCCTCTGTCTCTTTCCCCCTCTCAGAGGGACAGGCAGCAGGAGGTTGAGTGTCATTCCACACTCCTGTCCCTCTGTCTCTTTCCCCCTCTCAGAGGGACAGGCAGCAGGAGGTTGAGTGTCATTCCACACTCCTGTCCCTCTGTCTCTTTCCCCCTCTCAGAGGGACAGGCAGCAGGAGGTTGAGTGTCATTCCACACTCCTGTCCCTCTGTCTCTTTCCCCTCTCAGAGGGACAGGCAGCAGGAGGTTGAGTGTCATTCCACACTCCTGTCCCTCTGTCTCTTTCCCCTCTCAGAGGGACAGGCAGCAGGAGGATTGAGTGTCATTCCACACTCCTGTCCCTCTGTCTCAGAGGGACAGGCAGCAGGAGGATTGAGTGTCATTCCACACTCCTGTCCCTCTGTCTCTTTCCCCCTCTCAGAGGGACAGGCAGCAGGAGGTTGAGTGTCATTCCACACTCCTGTCCCTCTGTCTCTTTCCCCTCTCAGAGGGACAGGCAGCAGGAGGTTGAGTGTCATTCCACACTCCTGTCCCTCTGTCTCTTTCCCCCTCTCAGAGGGACAGGCAGCAGGAGGTTGAGTGTCATTCTACACCACTGGATCATCTGTCAGGATGTCAGCGGAAAGAGACATCACCTCAGAGTAGACTACAGAACAGGAGAGGGATTAGGTTAATGAAGGTTAATGAAGTGTGTGTGTGTGTCTGTGTGTATGCATGGATATGTATGTATGCAAGAGTATTTGTGTGTGCGTATAGCTGCGTTTACACCGACAGCCCGATTCTGATATTTTTTCCACTAAATGGTATTTTGACCAATCACATCAGATGTTTTCATATCAGATATTTTTCAAAGATGATCTGACTGGTCAAAAGACCAATTAGTAAAAACAAAAATAATTGGTCTGTCTGTAAACGCAGCCTATGTGTGTGCATGTTTGAGTGTGTGTATGCGTAAGTATTTGTGTGTGTTGATAGGACTAGTTGTCAGGAGATCTGTAATAGGTCTGCTCCATCAGTGAGGTAATGCCTACAGGAGAACAGAACACAGCTGTGGGGGGTTAGGTAGTCACTGGGGGAGAGAAAGGGGGAGGAGGGAGAGGGATATCTGGGGGGGAGGTACCATGGGGATAGGGGAGAGATACATAATCCCAGGCCGTGAGCTGGCAAACAGGCCCAAATCCCACTCTTACACTAGCCCAAGCCAATGGCATGTACTATATACTCAGCAGGCTCTGCTCACACTTACTGGTCTGAGGCTAAATCACATGACTAACAACATCGGACACTTTATAGAACACAAAGCCTTCACTATCTCATCCTGGAATATCCAAGGCCTGACGTCATCTGCCTTTGGCCTAAAGAGCAGGAACCTGGACTTGAAAGAAATCAGAAATACAAGAAACATGCTATACAGGAGATATACTCACTGGTTGCCCTCTAGGTTACAGAGAGCTGGTAGTCCCATCCACCAAACTGCCAGGTGGGTGGTATAGAGGAGATGGACTCACTGGTTACCCTCTAGGTTACAGAGAGCTGGTAGTCCCATCCACCAAACTGCCAGGTGGGTGGTATAGAGGAGATGGACTCACTGGTTGCCCTCTAGGTTACAGAGAGCTGGTAGTCCCATCCACCAAACTGCCAGGTGGGTGGTATAGAGGAGATGGACCCACTGGTTACCCTCTAGGTTACAGAGAGCTGGTAGTCCCATCCACCAAACTGCCAGGTGGGTGGTATAGAGAAGATGGACCCACTGGTTACCCTCTAGGTTACAGAGAGCTGGTAGTCCCATCCACCACACTGACAGGTGTGAAACAGGGATTTGCTAATTTGGTATAGAACAGACCTAACTCACTCTATTAAATTAATCAAAACAGGAACAAAAAACAAACAGCAAATACAAATCTTAGAATCAACTAAGATTTGTAATCAGACCCACTGGATTCCCCAATTACATTGAATGAACTACAGGACAAAATACAAACCGTCCAACCCAAAAAAGTGTGTTGGGTTGATGGTGTCCTAAATGAAATATACAGACCACAAATTCCAATTGGCTATACTTAAACTCTTTAACATCATCCTCAGCTCTGGCATCTTCCCCAATATTTGGAACCAAGGACTGATCACCCCAACCCACAAAAGTGGAGACAAATTTGACCCCAATAACTACCGGGGGATATGCGTCAACAGCAACCTTGGGAAAATCCTCTGCATTATCATTAACAGCAGACTCAAATCAAAAATCAAGTCAAATCACATTTTATTGGCCACATACACATGGTTAGCAGATATTGCGAGTGTATCGAAATGCTAGTTCCGACAGTGCAGCAAAATCAACACGTGATCTAACAATTCCACAACAAATACTTAATACACACAAATCTAAGTAAAGGGATGGAATAAGAATATGTACATATAAATATATGGATGAGTGTAACAATATGTGCTGAGAGTAGGGAAGAAAGTTCAGGGAGTGAGTGAATTAATCAATAAACGAAACATGAACAATGCACAGACAGGAAACAGAAACAATAACGCCTGGGAAAGAACCAAAGGGAGTGACATATATAGGGTAGGTAATCAGGGAAGTGATGGAGACAAGGGGAGTCTGATGACGCGCAGGTGTGAGTAACGATGGTGACAGGTGTGCGCCATAACAAGCAGCCTGGTGACCCACCCGACGTGCGGCTCCAGCCGCAGGACGCTGACCAAAGTGACGATCCCAGGGATCAGGAGGGAACCGGTCACCTCTGCTGAGGCACGGGAGCATGGCGACCTAGAGCACCGGAGAGAGAGCATATGTGATGGTACCCCCTCCCCAGCGCTTTCGGCTGCAGCCGCAGGACGCCAACCAAAGAGACAATCCTGGGGATCAGGAGCGAACCGGTCACACCTGCTGATGCACGGGAACCTGTCGCAGGCTGGAGTGCGGGAACCAGACAAACCGGCGATCTGGCCGAGGCAGGGGAGCCCGACGATCCGGCCGAGGCAGGGGAGCCCGACGATCCGGCCGAGGCAGGGGAGCCCGACGATCCGGCCGAGGCAGGGGAGCCCGACGATCCGGCTGAGACGTTATATTCTACAACCACCAAAAGGAAGCGATTCCCAAACCTTCCATAACAAAGCCATCACCTACAGAGAGATGAACCTGGAGAAGAGTCCCCTAAGCAAGCTGGTCCTGGGGCTCTGTTCACAAAAACAAACAGACCCCACAGAGCCCCAGGACAGCAACACAATTAGACCCAATCAAATCATGAGAAAACAAAAAGATAATTACTTGACACATTGGAAAGAATTTACAAAAAAACTGAGCAAACTATAATGCCTTTTTGCCCTAAACAGAGAGTACACAGTGGCAGAATACCTGACCACTGTGACTGACCCAAAGGAAAGTTTTGACTATGTACAGGCTCAGCGAGCATAGCCTTGCTATTGAGAAAGGCTGCCGTAGGCAGACCTGGCTCTCAAGAGAAAACAGGCTATGTGCACACTGCCCACAAAATGAGCTGGAAACTGAGCTGCACTTCCTAACCTCTTGCTAAATGTGTGACCATATTAGAGATAGATATTTCCCTCAGATTAAACAGACCCAAAAATCATTTGAAAACACATCCACTTTTGACAAACTCCCATATCTATTGGCTGAAATACCACATTGTGGAATCACAGCAGCAAGATTTGTGACCTGTTGCCTCAAGACAAGGGCAACCATTTTAAATACATCCCATATTTATGTTGATTTATTTTGATCTATTTGCACATCGTTACAACACTGTATATAGACATAATAGGATATTTGAAATGTATTTTTTCTTTTGGAACTTGTGTGAGTGTAATGTTTACTGTTATTTTTTTTTATTATTTCACTTTTGTTTATTGTCTATATCACTTGTTTTAGCAATGTAAACATATGTTTCCCATGTCAATAAAGACCTTAAATTGAGTTGAAATTGAATTGACAGAGAGACAGACAGAGCGAGAGGGAGACAGACAGAGCGAGAGGGAGACAGACAGAGCGAGAGGGAGACAGACAGAGCGAGAGGGAGACAGACAGAGCGAGAGGGAGACAGACAGAGCGAGAGAGAGACAGAAGGAGCGAGAAAGAGACAGAGAGACAGAGTGAGCATGAGAGAAAGAGAGCGAGACAGAGACAGAGAGACAGAGAGAGCGAGCATGAGAGACAAACCCTCACAAATTTTTACAGATGCACAATTGAAAGCATCCTGTCGGGCTGTATCACCGCCTGGTACGGCAACTACACCACCTGCAACCTCAAGGCTCTCCAGAAGGTAGTGCAGTCTGCCCAACTCATTACCGGGGGCAAACTACCCGCCCTCCAGGACCCCTAAACCACCCGATGTCACAGGAAGGCCAAAAAGATCATCAAGGACATCAACCACCCAAGCCACTGCCTGTTCACCCCACTATCATCCAGGCGAGGTCAATACAGGTGCATCAAAGCTGGGACTGAGAGACTGGATACAGCTTCTATCTCAAGGCCATCAGACTGTTAAACAGCCATCACTAGCACATTAGAGGCTGCTGCCTATAGGCATATACTAGGAATCACTGGCCACTTTAAGGAATGGAACACTAGTCACTTTAATAATGTTTACATCTGGCGTTACTCATCTCATGTGTATATACTGTTTTCTATACTATTCTATGGTATCTCATTCACTTAATAATTCTGACATATCTATGCATTACTCATCTCATATGTATATACTGTTTTCCTGTACTATTCTATTGTATCTTAGTCCGTTCCGCTCTGACATTGCTCGTCCATATGTATATAGTCTTAATTCATTCCTACTTAGATTTGTGTATTGGGTATATGTTGTGTAATTTGTTAGATATTACTTGTTGGATATTACTGCACTGTTGGAGCTAGAAGCACAAGCATTTCTCTACACCCACAATAACATCTGATAATCATATGTGACCAATAACATTTTTTTTTTATTTGAGAGAGTGAGAGAGAGAGAGAGAGAGAGAGAGAGAGAGAGAGAGAGAGAGAGAGAGAGAGAGAGAGAGAGAGAGAGAGATTGAATTTAACATGCTATCACATTCAACACATTATAGTCAACATGCATACTATTCACATTAACAGAACTTCCCATTACATATACTGTAGTTCTTGTATTTGAAAACGTGTTTCTGTAAGTTATTAAGCATATCCTTTCAGACTTTCAAACCCGTTCAAACATTGACAGACAATGGAGACGGCAGATGGCTTTCCTTTAGGTGCAATAGAAGTTGACATTTTTTTAAGACAGAATCATAATGTGTTGTTGTGCATTTTACCCGTCTCTGTCTGTACGAGCCCTAAATGTCCTGTACTGTACTGTAGTTGTCAGACGGTTGCTAGGAGTGGTGGTAGGAGTCAGGCGCAGAGAGCAGAGGTACAGAACTTCGTGTTTATTTTGAACAAAAGCCAACACGATAAACGCCAACACAAACGGCGTGGGTAAATTGCCAAGTGCCCAAAACAGGTGCACAGCCTGCAATTAATAATAAGTAAATAAACGCCAGCACATCCAACGATAAATTACAACCTGACGCTAAAATAATCCCGCACAACACTGGGCGGGCTAACCAGGCTTAAATAACCAAAATCAATAAACCAAATGAGGGACAGGTGCAAACAATAAGACATACCAAACGAAAAGGAAAAAAGGATCAGCGGCGGCTAGTAGGTCGGTGACGACGACCGCCGAGCGCCGCCCGAGCAGGCAGGGGAGCCACCTTCGATGGGATTCGTGACAGTAGTGCCCCTCCCTCCCTTCTGTCAAGTGTAGCCTGGGGTGTGAGACAGGCAGGCAGGTGGAGCAGCTCCTTAGGCACAACCTATCTCTGCTGTGCTTAGACAACCTAACCTGACACACTTTATGGCAATGGAATGAGGAAGAGGTTATCGAGCCCTCTCTCCTAACTAGAAGAGGAAGGAAGCTCTCACTCTGCCACTAAGAAACACATACACTATACCACTGTTTTGCATAGGTGGAAATACCAGGGTTGTGCGTTAGGTAACAACACCATCTACATAGGTGTACAGAGGCCCATTATCAGCAACCATCACTCCTGTGTTCCAATGGCACGTTGTGTTAGCTAATCCAATTTTATCATTTAAAAGGCTAATTGATCATTAGAAAACCTTTTTGTAATTATGTTAGCACAGCTGAAAACTGTTGTCCTGATTAAAGAAGGAATAAAACTGGCCTTCTTTAGACTAGTTGAGTATCACCTTCTTTAGACTAGTTGAGTATCAGGAGCATCAGCATTTGTGGGTTCGATTACAGGCTCAAAATGGTCAGAAACAAAGGACTTTCTTCTGAAACTTGTCAGTCTATTCTTGTTCTGAGAAATGAAGGCTATTCCATGAGAGAAATTGTCAAGAGACTGAAGACCTTGTACAACGCTCTTTAATACTCCCTTCACAGAACAACGCAAACTGGCTCTAACCAGAATAGAAAGAGGAGTGGGAGGCCCCAGTGCACAACTGAGCAAGAGGTCAAGTACATTAGAGTGTCTAGTTTGAGAAACAGACGCCTCACAAGTCCTCAACTGGCAGGTTCATTAAATAGTACCCGAAAAACACCAGTCTCAACGTCAACAGTGAAGAGGCGACGCCGGGATATATATATCTATATACAGTTGAAGTTGGAAGTTTACATACATTTATACCCTGACTACAGGGTACATACATTTATACCCTGACTCTTAAAGGGAGTGCTCCTAATCTCAGTTTGTTACCTGTATAAAATACACCTGTCCACAGAAGCAATCAATCAATCAGATTCCAAACTCTCCACCATGGCCAAGACCAAAGCGCTCTCCAAGGATGTCAGGGACAAGATTGTAGACCTACACAAGGCTGGAATGGGCTACAAGACCATCGCCAAGCAGCTTGGTGAGAAGGTGACAACAGTTGGTGCGATTATTCGCAAATGGAAGAAACACAAAAAAACTGTCAATCTCCCTCGGCCTGGGGCTCCATGCAAGATCTAACCTCGTGGAGTTGCAATGATCATGAGAACGGTGAGGAATCAGCCGAGAACTACACAGGAGGATCTTGTCAATGATCTCAAGGCAGCTGGGACCATATTCACCAAGAAAACAATTGGTAACACACTACGCCGTGAAGGACTGAAATCCTGCTGTGCACGCAAGGTCCCCCTGCTCAAGAAAGCACATATACATGCCCGTCTGAAGTTTGCCAATGAACATCTGAATGATTCAGAGGACAACTGGGTGAAAGTGTTGTGGTCAGATGAGACCAAAATGGAGCTCTTTGGCATCAACTCAACTCACTGTGTTTGGAGGAGGAGGAATGTTGCCATGACCCCAAGAACACCATCCCCACCGTCAAACATGGAGGTGGAAACATTATGCTTTGGGGGTGTTTTTCTGCTAAGGGGACAGGACAACTTCACCGCATTAAAGGGACGATGGACGGGGCCATGTACCGTCAAATCTTGGGTGAGAACCTCCTTCCCTCAGCCAGGGCATTGAAAATGGGTCGTGGATGGGTATTCCAGCATGACAATGACCCAAAACACACGGCCAAGGCAACAAAGGAGTGGCTCAAGAAGAAGAACATTAAGGTCCTAGAGTGGCCTAACCAGTCTCCAGACCTTAATCCTATAGAAAATCTGTGGAGGGAGCTGAAGGTTCGAGTTGCCAAACGTCAGCCTCAACCTTAATGACTTGGAGAAGATCTGCAAAGAGGAGTGGGACAAAATCCCTCCTGAGATGTGTGCAAACCTGGTGGCCAACTACAAGAAACGTCTGACCTCTGTGATTGCCAACAAGGGTTTTGCCACCAAGTACTAAGTCATGTTTTGCAGAGGAGCCTTCCCTGTAGCTCAGTTGGTAGAGCATGGTGTTTGCAACACATGGTGTTTGCAACGCCAGGGTTGTGGATTCGATTCCCACGGGGGGCCAGTACGGGGAAAAAAATGTATGAAATGTAAGTCGCTCTGGATAAGAGCGTCTGCTAAATGACTAAAATGTAAAAAACGTAATGTAAATGGGTCAAATACTTATTTCCCTCATTAAAATGCAAATAAATTTATAAAATTTTTGACATGCGTTTTTCAGGATTTTTTTGTTGTTATTCTGTCTCTCAAATACTTTTTTCCCTCACTGTATATGTTACTTTACTTGTAGGGCCAGTAGTTTTTCTTTACCAGTCCTGGTTATATTTAGCCTGGGTGCCAGTCTGATCTGCTCTAAGTCCTTATGGAACTACTGTCATGCAAACCATTTTTGGCTTGACAATGACAATGGTTTAGGCAAAAGCCATTCGGGTGGGTCAGAGTGGCCAGTACACCAATTCTTTACGTGGCAGGCATACGTGTGCAGTAAATAAAAGTGCTCCCCTCTCGTTTTTAACACCCTGTCTGCAATTCCTTAATTGCCTGCTATTCGGGGCCTTGTTATCCTGTCTGGGGGAGGAGACAGGGACAGGAGACAGGGACAGGAGGGAAGAGAGGGGAAGGGGAGAAGAAGTAGACGAGGGAGGAAAGGGAGAGAGGACAACAAACCCCATTGAAGTTCACCAACTGATGGTCACTTAGTTGGCTACTCAAAGAAATGGACATGAACTTACTGGACACTAAAAGCAAATTTATGCTTGCTTTAAATAATGACACTAGTCACACAATATGGCCTCTAGGTAGTGCCACACCTGTGTTGACAACTGAGGTTGATATCATTTCCAGACGGGTGGGTAGGTACTTGTAATTGAGGGCTAACAAAGCATTGCTGTATGTGTGTACGTACAGTGTGTTCATGTGTGAGTTGGTGATGATTCATCATGAAGATGAATTTAGCAGATGCTTTCATCCAAAGCATCTTACATGCATACAACAACTGAGCTACAGAGGAACACATGGCAGGGTTTTCAGCGCTTATTTCCAAATGACCTAGTTCTCTCTCTCTCTCTCTCTCTCTCTCTCTCTCTCTCTCTCTCTCTCTCTCTCTCTCACTCACTCACTCACTCACTCACTCACTCACTCACTCACTCACTCACTCACTCACTCACACACACCATCGTGGACCACAGATGTTGGCCTACTGCTAGTTCCACCACTGTAGTCACTCACTCACAGGGTTATAGGAATAACAACTTCCCTCTAATCACAGATCTTGGATCAGTCTGCCCTTCCCAATCCAAACCTCAACCATTACGAGGCTAAAAACAAAACTTTACAATGTAGCTCATTCAGTTAACCATTTTTACTGCAACAATGTAGTATATTTTACAATTGTTCTGTGATCATACATGAAGAAAATGATTGGCGTTGACATTAGAAAGATAATCTAGATAATCGTAGGATTAGCGTGAGGACATTTGGCCCATAGAAATAAAATCTATAGAACGGGCCTCCCCATTCAAGACAATGATGGCATAATGAGTGGATTCTATTTCTTTGGTTAGCCTACATGTTTGTCATACCATACATAGTCAGGCATCGTGTGTGTGTTTGTGTTCTTTCTTTCTTTCTCACAGCTCCCCGAACGAGAACATAGTGTCTTAAGACAAGAGCCGGAACAGGCAGATCATTCAAAATTGGGCGTCTGACATGTCCGGAGGATGTCAGGAAATACCTTCAGAACTGGCCACTAGGGGCAACAGTGACTGCTATTGCCATCAAGTTGGCTTGGGTTTTGCTAAGGCAGATGGGGCATAATCCCATGACTCCAGATCCAACGGTTGCATGTTCAATTCCAGTGATAGACCCTCAGTTATATATTTTTTTACCCTTTACCCTATCCCAATGCCTAAAGTTAATATTTGAACCCTTCTCCAAACCTTAACCCTTAATCGTTACCCATCGAACTTTGACATTTGGAGAAACAGAACGATTCTGAGCAGGAGTAGTCGGGGTGTCAAAAACACTTTGAAATTTGATGTTTGGAGAAACATGGATAAACGTCATAATCTGAAGTAAAATTGGTAAAACCATGAGATCTTGTATACACACACTTACACAAGATGGTCTATCCATACTGGAATTCAAAACTCATTATACCATGTGATTGTTGAATACTTGTTTCTGATTGACTTGATGGGAATTCTAGAGTGTGCATTATTTCCCAACGGTATATCTGCACGGTAGAATTCAATGGCTATAGTTAATTCTTACATGTTCTATGTTTGAGCAAAAGTTGAATTGAAAACATTGGCATTGTTGAATTGGATTTTCATAAAAGCAAGCTAGGACTGATGGTTTGGTTAGTTAAACTAGGAAGTCTGTTTGTTTGGTTACCAAACCAACTACTGTAGCTATCTAGTAAACTGTCTAGCTACTTCAATAGATGTTGAACACAATTCTACCAGCAAATAAACACATTTCTTGTGGCAAATGTGTTAAATTATAGCCATGGTATGAAAGAGATAATCAACTCAGGGCTCTATGCGTTCTCTGGAAAATAATGCAACTTCATTTAAGGATAGTTCCACTCTGCTAGATATACTTTTGACTCATCTATCAATAGAACATTCTTCCAAGATTCTTGATGATCGTCCAGCAGCTTCCAAGTGCTTTTTGGCAAACTTGAGTCAACTTTTTGGACGACACTGCATTCCACAGTAAGAACCTCATACCAACGGTCCAGCATGGTGGTGATAGTGTGATGGTTTGGGGATGCTTTTCTGCCTCAGAACCTGGACGACTTGCCTTTATAGAAGGAACCATGAATTCTGCTCTGTATCAGAGAATTCTACAGAATAATATCAGGCCATCCATCTGTAAGCTGAAGCTGAAGCGCATCTGGGTCATGCAGCAAGACAATGATTCTAAACACACAATGAAGTCTACATGAAAATGGTTAAAAAGCAACAAATTTGAAGTTTTGGAATGGCCTAGTCAAAGTCCAGACCTAATCCCAATTGAGATGTTGTGGCAGGACTTGAAACAAGCAGTTCATGCTTGAAAACCCACAAATGTCGCTGAGTTAAAGCATTTCTGCATGCAAGAGTGGGCCAAAATTCCTCTACAGTGATGTGAGAGCCTGATCAACAACTACAGGAAGCATTTGGTTGCAGTCATTGCATATAAAAGGTGGCACAACCAGTTATTGAGTGTAAGGGGGCAATTACTTTTTCACACAGGGGAATTGGGTGTTGCATACATTTTTCATTAAATGGAAAAAATACATTTTTTTTGTTATTTGTAAACTCAGGTTCCCTTTATTTAATATTCATTTTTGGTTGAAGATCTGATAATTCACTATAAAAAATGGAGAAAATCAGAAAGGGGCTAAATACTTTTTCAACGCACTGTATGTGTCTGTGTTCTTTCTATGGAGGTGGAAGGAAGTTTGATAAACACCAATCAATCCTCCAAGCGTTTTATAAATGCTTTATAGAATCCATATTAGCTTTTAATATTTTGTGGTGGTTTGGTGCTCTAGGGAACACAAGTCAGAACCGATTGGACAGGGTATTAAGAATCAGTGGGAAGGCCATTGGAGCAAGCCAGGAACCCCTCAGTGACGTTTACAAAAAACAAGTGAGGAAGAAGGGGGAACAAATAGCGTTTGACATAACACACACACTGAATGACCAGGTATAGACCAGCATAGCCCCCTACCCTCCAGGCCCAGGTATAAAGCTCTCCCATTCAAATCTAAGAGAGCAGCATCTAGTTTTGTGCCAACATCCATTGAACTGCTTAACTCTATTGAAGTTTGTATTTGTATTTATGTGGATATACCCTGGGATTACCCTGGGATTACATAGAATGTGTCTAATCCTTTACACTGTAGCCTACATGTTTTTGTGTTCTATGTTGTTATATGTCTTGTTTGTACCATTCTTCACCATACATGAAGTTCCCTCCCAGGAAATAAGAGTTATTTGAATTGAATTGAATACTCACACCCACCAATACATGCCATATACTGCAAAACACATAAATACAGTGACTTCAGGAAGTATTCATACCCCTTGACTTATTCCACATTTTGTTATGTTATAGCCTGAATTCAAAATGGATAATATATTTTTTTTTTACAGACAATACTCCATAAGACAAAGTGAAAGCATGTGTTTCGATATTTTTTGGCTAATTTCTTGAAAATTAAATACAGAAATATCTAATTTACATGCTGTAAGTATTCACACCCCTGAGTCATTACTTTGTAGAAGCACCTTTGGCAGCGATTACAGCTCTGAGTCTTTTTAGGTATGTCTCTAAGAGGTTTGCACACCTGGATTGTACATTATTTGCCCATTACTCGTTTTAAAAGTCTACAAGCTCAGTCAAGTTGATTGTTGATTATTGCTAGACAGCCATTTTTAAGTCTTGCCATAGATTTAAGTCAAAAATGTAACTATGCCACTCAGGAACATTCACTGTTGTCCTGATAACCAACTCCAGTGAATATTTGACCTTGTGGTTTAGGTTGTTGTCCTGATAACCAACTCCAGTGAATATTTGACCTTGTGGTTTAGGTTGTTGTCCTGATAACCAACTCCAGTGAATATTTGACCTTGTGGTTTAGGTTGTTGTCCTGATAACCAACTCCAGTGAATATTTGACCTTGTGGTTTAGGTTGTTGTCCTGCTGAAAGATGAATTTGTCTTCCAGTGTCTGGTGGAAAGCAGACTGAACCAGGTTTTTCTCTAGGGTTGTGCCTGCTCGTATAGCTGTATTCCATTTTTTTTTATCCCCAAAAAACTCCCTATTACTTTCCGATGACAAGCATACCTATAACATGATGTAGCCACCACCATGCTTGAAAATTACATGCTTGAGTGGTATTCAGTGATGTGTTGTGTTTAATATTCCCAAAACATAACACTTTTTATTTAGAACAAAGTTAATTTCTTTGCCACATTTTTTACAGTATTACTTAAGTGCTTGTTGCAAACAGGATGCATGTTTTGGAATATTTTTTTTCTGTACAGGCTTCCTTCTTTTCACTCTGTCATTTCAAATTAAATCAAAGTTTATTTGTCACATGCGCCGAATACAACAGGTGTAGACTGTAACGTCCGTCGTTCAAGGTAGACCAAGGCGCAGCGTGTGTTGGGTTCATCATATTTTATTTAACGGTGAACCAGCAAAAACCAAAACAATAAACAATACAACGAACGAAAAGTTTTGCAGGCTACTCACATGAATACAAAAACAAGATCCCACAACTGACTGTGGGAAAAAGGGCTGCCTAAGTATGATTCCCAATCAGAGACAACGAATGACAGCTGCCTCTGATTGGAAACCATACTCGGCCAATAAAGGAAAAACAACATAGACATACAACACATAGAATGCCCACCCCATGTCACACCCTGACCTAACCAAACAGAGAAAAACGACTCTCTCAGGTCAGGGCGTGACAGTACCCCCCCAAAGGTGCGGACTCCCGACCGCAAACCTGAACCTAAAGGGGAGGGTCCGGGTGGGCATCTACTCATGGTGGCGGCTCCAGTTCGGGGCGTAGCCCCCACTCTGCCCGCTAATCCCTCCGCTTTTGTGTCACCGGAGGAACCAGACCGTGGATCAATGCCGGAGGCTCTGAACTGCGGACCGTCGCTGAAGACTCGGGGCTGCGGACCGTCGCTGAAGACTCGGGGCTGCGGACCGTCGCTGAAGTCTCGGGGCTGCGGACCGTCGCTGGAGGCTCCGGGCTGCGGACCGTCGCTGGAGGCTCCGGGCTGAGGAGCGTCGCTGGAGGCTCCGGGCCGGGGACCTTCGCTGCAGGCTCCGTGCCATGGATCATCTCTACTGGTTCCGCGCCATGGATCATCACTGGAGGCTTTGTGCTATGGATCATCACTGGAGTCCCGGTCAGGATGCTCTCGATGTTGCAGCTGTAGAACCTTTTGAGGATCTCAGGACCCATGCCAAATCTTTTTAGTTTCCTGGGGGGGAATAGGCTTTGTCGTGCCCTCTTCACGACTGTCTTGGTGTGTTTGGACCATTCTAGTTTGTTGTTGATGTGGACACCAAGGAACTTGAAGCTCTCAACTACAGCCCCGTCGATGAGAATGGGGGCGTGCTCGGTGCTCCTTTTCCTGTAGTCCACAATCATCTCCTTAGTCTTGGTTACGTTGAGGGATAGGTTGTTATTCTGGCACCACCCGGCCAGGTCTCTGACCTCCTCCCTATAGGCTGTCTCGTCGTTGTGGGTGATCAGGGCTACCACTGTTGTGTCGTCTGCAAACTAAATGATGGTGTTGGAGTTGTGCCTGGCCACGCAGTCGTGGGTGAACAGGGAGTACAGGAGGGGACTGAGCACGCACCCCTGGGGAGCTCTAGTGTTGAGGATCAGCGTGGCAGATGTGTTGCTACCTACCCTCACCACCTGGGGGTGGCCCGTCAGGAAGTCCAGGATCCAGTTGCAGAGGGAGGTGTTTAGTCCCAGGTTCCTTAGCTTAGTGATGAGCTTTGAGGGTACTATGGTGTTGAACACTGAGCTGTAGTCAATGAATAGCATTCTCACATAGGTGTTCCTTTTGTCCAGGTGGGAAAGGGCAGTGTGGAGTGCAATAGAGATTGCATCATCTGTGGATCTGTTTGGGCGGTATGCAAATTGGAGTGCGTCTAGGGTTTCTGGGATAATGGTGTTGATGTGAGGTTAGTATTGTGGAGTAACTACAACATTGTTGATCCATGCTCAGTTTTCTCCTATCACAATCATTCAACTTTGTAACTGTTTTAAAATCACAATTGGCCTCATGGTGAAATCCCTGAGCCATTTCCTTCCTCTCCAACAACTGAGTTAAGATGGACACCTGTAACTTGGTAGTGACTGGGTGTATTGATACACCATCCAAATTGTAATTAATAACTTCACCATGCTCAAAGGGATATTCAATGTCTGCTTTTAACATGTTTACCCATCTACCAATCAGTGCCCTTCTTTGAAGGAATTGAAAAACCTCCCTGGTCTTTGTAGTTGAATCTGTGTTTGAAACTCACTTCTCGATTGAGGGACCTTACAGATAATTGTATGTGTGGGGTACAGAGATGGGGTACTCATAAAAAATTCATGTTAACCACTATTATTGAACACAGAATGAGTCCATGCAACTTATTATGCAATTTATTAAGCATTTGTTTTACTCCTGAACTTATTTAGGCTTGCCATAACAAAGGGGATGAATACTTATTGACTCAATACATTTCAGCTTTACATTTAACTTTCAATTTTGAAAATGTTAAAAAAAAGTATAATCCACTTTGACATTATGGGGTAATGTGTGTTGATCAGTGACACAAAATCTAAATGTGATCTATTTTAAATTCAGGCTGTAACACATCAAAATATGGAAAGGGTAAAGGGGTGTGAATACCTTCTGAAGGCACTGTAAGCGCGTACACATTCTCTCAAGCACACAAATGTCGTTTGATACATTCACACTAATATGTGATACACAACACACACACACACTTGTTGTTCAGTGTGAACACACACTATCTAATGAAAGACATACTGGTACACACACATTGTTCAGTACATGCACGTTCTAAAACTCAGTGTTTAATTAACATCCCTTCTCTACACTCACACACACACACACACACACACACACAACACACACACTGCACATCAGAAAACATACCCTATTTAATTAAACACACATAGGCATTGAGTGTGTGTTTTGCAAAGGCAGAGAGTGATGTGTTTTCGAGGGAGCGATGTCATCTACTTGTTGTATACACACTGCACATTATAAATCACAAACTATTTAATTGAACACTAACACACAGAGGTGCAGTGTGTATCTTGCTAAAACCCATAGAGCAGTAGTTGCTGTCTCTCCCTGCTCCAGCTCACTAGGCCCCTGAGGTGACCACATATTTGTCTGGTGAGTAAGGAATGCGGTTACATGCCTTAGACATTAGCTATGACGGAGCACTGGCTCCACAAGAGAGGGAGGGAGTGAGGGAGGAAGAGTGGGAGGGAGGAGGGGAGAGAGGGAGGGCAGGGTCAGAGTCTGAGCTCACGGCAAGTGAGCTCATTCACCCCCCGGGCGAGCGAGCGAGGAGAGAGAGAACAACTACGTCATTCTCTACACAGAGGAGCGGGAGGGAGAGAGAGAGGGAAGCAGGGAGGGAGGGGAAGAAGTGTGAGCGAATGAGAGACGGGGAGAGCGAAACAGCACAACAATAGGGTACTGCTCTTCTGCCTGTGGGCTCACACACGAAGAGAAGGCACGGAGAGACACACTCAGTAGCAGCTACAGACAGACAGACAGACACTCTTTCCTCTTTCTTCTCTCCATAGTTATTCCTTTCATTATTCCTCAAAATACTGCTGGACCTCTATGGCTTTGGTAGATATTATAGGAAAAATATGATTCTTGGTGGATTTGAACTGAATGAGTTCTAGAAGTGACTTGTGGGCAGTACATCTACAGATGTTTGGGAGTAGTTTACTTTCTGGAAGTGGGTTCCGTCCGTTCTCTTGAGTTCAGGGACTAAGGTTCCTTCCCTCCTTGGACTTTGGGATCTGAGTTTGGACTTGGACTTGGTCACCACCAGTCGGAGTAGTGACAACTGGGACTTTGTAGTGTGGAATTTTAGACCTGACCGGCTTTCCTTCTGAAGTTTTTCGGGAACAAGTGATTTGTTTGTTTTTCCTGGGGGACTCCATTGGTCTGGACGGCAGTCAGTGTGTTCCAGATCTGAGTGCACTAGAACGCGTGTATGTTGAGCGTGTTGAGGGTGATGCCTCTGGACGTGGTCATAGCCCCGGCTGAGGACTGTTTCTGGCCTGTCCTGCAGGAGTCAGACAGGAGGCTGAAGATCAGAGTCCGCAGGACCAAGGAGGGGAGGGAGCTACGAGGTGTGTACTGACCCAGTCTGGGGAGGGGTGTCAGTAGGTTAGAAAGAGTTGACAGAGAAAGGGAGAGAGAGAGAGAGCTCAGCGCTGCAGTACACTGTAAAACATTTCCTGTATAATTGACAATAAGTTACTGGCAGCAATTGGCCAGTGAGTACAGATACTGTAATCCATTTTACGGTACCAATTGTTTTACTGTAATCTAATGTACAGTATTCACGGTAACTTATTGCCAGAGCTATGGAACACACTACAATACAGTAAAAGTGAGCATTAAACAGTACACATTGTTGTCTACAGTATGTTACTGTAGTTATAAGGGATTATAGCAAGCAGCATGACTGTAAGCATTTTGAATTGATGAATAATCTATGATATTTATCGCTTGCACATCTAGAGGCCTAAACAATGGACATAGGTAAATATTCAACCATTAAAAGATACTTTCACCTCTACTTTTTTATTTGACCTTTATTTAACCTTACACCTCTGACCTTTTTCCTACATACATTTAGGTGTTAGTGAACTACTGCCACACATCACTTACATTGGTACAGTACTCTCACTAATGGGCGCAACAAATATATCCTCTTACAAGGCAAGCCTTAAAATATGTTAATGAGCCAGCAATTCTTTCTCTGCCCACATTCATTCTCAACAATGCACCATCATTTGCTGCAGTAAATATATATAGCAAAACAGCATTATAGTACTTTATTGTTGACTTGTTCAAAAATAAAATCAGCAATTGCTAATAGTGAATATTTAATTATATATTACACTATGCCAACTGATATATGGTGTTTTCTATCATTTTCACTTTAAGCCTAAACAACGGCTTCTAAACTGTCAATACTACCGGGCAGAACAGATCAAAAGGACATGGCTAGCCACTCAACCGTTAAAGGTTTGTGACTTGCTGCCACTTTGATCTGTTCCCTATATACGTTTAATTGGTAGGGAATCACTACCGCATATCACTTAAATTGATACAGTAACATTAACAGGCACAACAAATATAACCTCTTTCAAGACATGCATAAAAATGTGTTAATGAGTGTGAAACAACAATACCATGCACTAGAGTTCAAAAGGTTTTTGAACTGTATTCTGAATTACAGTAAATCACTGGCAACAATTGGCCAGTAAGTTACTGTAGAGTTTCAGGACAAGGTTTGTAGAATTCCTAAAATACAGTATATTACTGTATTCTGTGGGGGTACTCACGGGTTCAACAAATAAAGCCTCTTACAAGGCACGGTTTAAAATATGTTAATGAGCCATAGACTTTCCCCGCCCACAACAGTTTTTCACAATGCAACATAATTAATACTGTAAAACACATTTACAGTATTTTACTGTGCATTTTACAGTGTTTGACTGTTGAAATGAAAGGTCTTAGTGTGCTGTAAAACAAATGTATGGTATTTTACTGTGCATTCTACGGTAATCTACTGTATTCAGTTTATACAGTATCAGACTGTTGATTAATACAGTTACAGGGTCCTCCCTAGTGGCGCAGTGGTCTAAGGCACTGCATCACAGTGCTAGCTGTGCCACTAGAGTTCCTGGTTTGAGTCCAGGCTCTGTCACAGCCGGCCGTGACCGGGAGACTCATGACGCAGCGCACAATTGACCCAGTGTCATCCGGGTTAGTGCCCACGCTCACTCCACCTGTGGTCATTGACATGTAAAACTATCACAAGGCCCATTTCTCCTGCCCTCTGTCGCTCTCTCTGGTTCTCCCACTCTATTTTCTCTTTCTCACCTCATATAGTATTTTTAACACTATGAAGTGTATATAGTTTGCACCAATGGTGTTATGCAATAACACATATAGTCTTTTTAACAATTATGCAAGGCAGTCTATCACTCAAACAAGGTCACTCAGTGTTGGGTTTAGGACATTATAGTAATATTTTCACATCTTCATTGCAACATGCTCTTAAGTACTTCCAAAAACATCCAAACTGGTAACCGATATGCTCAAACTTTAGTTACATAATCATGGACCACTTAAACGGGTAGATAAAAATAATGTGTTGAAAGTCACGCCCACTCTAAGCCACGCCTCAATATCATTTCCCACTGTGCCTTTCCTTTTCGTGTAAAATGTCGAGTTACTGCCCATGACTGTATTTGTTAGTGACAGAGACACATGGTTGTTTTAATTGTTCATTTTTGCTCCTGTAGTTGAATGTTACCGTTAAAATTAAACTTTTATGACAATACATTAAATATATCATAAGGCCTCACTTTTATGGCCAAGTTTTACCGTAACACAGTGATGTTAAGAACCTCCTGGTTTACAGGTCACAACAGGCCTGCAAGTCACATTTTACTGGCTTGCAAAGTGATGTGTAGTTCCTTTTGGAATCCAGTCAGAGTTAGGATATCCAACAGTTGGAATGTATATTCACAGGCAACCTGCATTCAGAATGACTGTCAAAACCATTTCAGTAATGAGTGCAATACATCTAACTAACTGATTGGATTAGTTTAGAAAAATGTATGTTATTCATCTTTATATAGAATAAGATTAATCAGTCAATCAATGAACTTGGCAAAAACATAGATATTAAAAACAATCCTAAAAATCAACACTAGGTAACACTGGCCAATTTGCTGTGTGTATAGATGTGCTGTAGAGTGTGTATTCTGCATCAGAGTATAGTATGCATGTGTTTCAGTGCAGTGTGCCCAACACCTGGTCCTGTTCACACTGCACATTGAGTGCTCGTATGCGTGTGTTCACACCACAGCTTCAAGGCAGATGGGCAGATTAGCCCAGAGTGAGACAAAATCACACATTTGTCGTCACCTATTGAGAATAGAGGTGTTGTTAGTGGTTATTTTTAGATTGTGTTGCCCTCAGGAGGTTAGCTGCCTAGCTGCTGCAGACCAGCCTCACTACTTACACTCAAACACACATAGCTAAATTCTAACGCCACCATAACATATGGATCTAGATTAGCTAACACATGTATTGACATTGACTTTTTCTTAAATCTATTGATGTACACACAATTCAGTTTTTTAGCTCCCATGTATACTGAAATAAAACTCAACTCAACAAAAAAAATCTCTGTTAATCACATGCTAACGATACCGTACTGACGTATAGATCTGTGTTAGCCACATGCTAAATCTACCGTAACATAAACATAGGCACAAACAGATACTGGTTGCCCTTCAATCCTCTATATTGCAATTGTGGTGTTCTTTGTAACATGCTGATCTAGTGGCTACCCTCAGGCCCCCTGCTGCTGTAGCATACTCTTTGTGGAGCAGAGTGGAGTGGGGCATGTGTGCAATGATGTCATAGCGGTGGGGGAGACACATTGAAATGCTAATGTCCCCTACAGAGCACAGGGGACAGCTGGAGGGGCACAGAGGATGGTGTCATGTCTCTCCCACATGAACGATAGAAGAGAGGGATGGAGGGAGGGCAGTCATTCAGGCAAATCAATGCCCCCGGGATGGAGAAGAGAGGGGGAGTGTGCGTGTGTGTGTGCATGTGTGTGTTCCCTCCATTAAGGCATAATGCAGCTGAAAGCCTCTCACACACCCATGCACACACACACAAACACACAGAGAGGGGTCTGGTATTGAGGGCCAGTCAATAGTACCAACAGCGTAATGTTACAGACAGTCTCTCTCTCTCTCTTTCTCTCTCTCTCTCTCTCTCTCTCTCTCTCTCTCTCTCTCTCTCTCTCTCTCTCTCTCTCTCTCTCTCTCTCTCTCTCTCTCTCTCTCTGTGTGTGTTCAGTCAATATCTCAGTGATTTCAGGCCATACAAACAGACCTTGTATCATAACTCACCAATTCTTGTTAGAGCGTTGGGCCAGTAACCGAAAGGTTGCTGGATCGAATCCCCAAGCTGACAAGGTAAAAATCTGTCGTTCTGCCCCTGAACAAAGCACTTAACCCACTGTTCCCTGGTAGCCCATCATTGTAAATCAGAATTTGTTGTTAACTGACTTGCCTAGTTAAATAAAGGATACATTTACCAGAAGACAGTGTTTGTAGTAATGGAGGATGTGATTTGTGTTGGTGAAAAAGCATTTCTGCTTTCCGTATTATGGCAACAAACAATCCATGTGTTTCTGTGTCCTCATGAACTTGCTACAAGCTTTCAATTTCTTTCTACAATATGTTGATATATGTTGATATATACTTCTTGTAAACATGTATTTTTCTATGAAATTCATTCATATGTGGAGCATTTTTAGATTGCATTGATTTGTGTACATTACCCTACTTCTCCCCATTGAGTGCCCTGTGGAGGGAGAGAAGGAAAGAGAAAAAGGGGAGAGAGAGACCATTCGGTAAACGAGGGAGGGCTCGTCCGCTCCAAGAGAGGAGAGAACAAAATACATGATATAAGCTGCGGAGTATTGGGACAGTGGAGATGGGATGTGGGGGGAAATAGGAAGTCTGTGCTGGCTGGTGGGCCCATTGTGACGCCCTCTTTCCAGTGAGTTGTTTACCATGCATAGACTGAAAGGTGGATGGCTACTCAACAACCAGGGTCAGTTTGGCTATTCAGTTCATAATGGTGAAGGTGAGACTGTGTGGAACGGGCAACTGGTCCTAGAACAGTTGTTTTGAAACTAAAAGGAGCAGGAGCCTGAAACGACAGTCTTTTTTCAGTTTGAGCTGCACTTGCTTGACCTAATTGCAGGCGTTGGGTCACTTAGTTGGGTTGTTTTCTTGAAAAACTGCTGGGTTATTGATGCTGGGTTATAGACAGGTTGGTTGTTTAGCAACAAAACCAACGCGTGCGCAACTAGGTGGCACAACAGACGGGCTTGGCTTTGATTATTGACAATATGCAAGCTATATTTAGTCTCCAATGTTTATTGAAAACATAAATACATTTGCACAATGAGGAGTTGTTGCCTCTCAAATACATTGTTTAAAAAATATATATATATTTAACTTTTATTTAACTAGGCAAGTCAGTTAATTCATTGTAAATTCTTATTTACAATGACGGCCTACACCGGCCAAACCCGGACGACGGTGCGCAGCCCTATGGGACTCCCAATCACGGCCGGTTGTCAGGGTCTGTAGTGACGCCTCAAGCACTGAGATGCAGTGCTGTAGACATCGTTACAATTATTGGTTAGCTAGCTAGCAAATCTGAGCCATATTAGCATTAACATGAAATCATTCAAAACACCTCAAAACAAGACATGATATCAAGAACAAGATGAAACGAGCTGAAACAAGCCACTTACGATTCCCCACATGGCAGTTTCTTGTCATTCTTGCTAGCAATCTGGCCATTCAGATTTCCAACAACACATATATTACATGTTAAATAACATAAGATGAAACAAATTAAAGTACTTTGAAATGCCATAGTTACACTTAACATTGAAGTAAATAGGTGCTCCCTTTGTTAAAACAAATGCAAAGTAAACTAAATTCTCAGTGGAAGCATGTGCATCGTTCTATCCATCTACTGGTTGTGGGTTGTTGAGATACGACCCAGAGGGTGAGATCAGAAGACGAGTTGTAGTTTAGTAGGGGCGTGGCATTCAGATACGTATAGCCAACCTTGAGAATAAATGTCATTCCTGTTCATCTGTTCTGTTATGTAGTTATCACATGTTAAGGTTGAACATTCAATTCTGTAGCTTCAATGAAGCTTACGGAAATGTATGAGTTCCCTAAAAACCCAAGTAAATTCCATTGTGGGGATATATAAAGTCATATATCTTACTAGGCAATAAGGTATATAAATAATTGCATTAAAAAAAATGTATATAGACTCTTTAACAAACTCATTTACATTTTCACATTACATTCTAAATAAGCAGTGTCAACAAATGTCGGCACATGCATCCAAACCAGCAAGTCTGTGGAGGTCTGCAGGGCTTCCATGTCGTTTGAAGGGGATGAGCCAGAGCTTGGTGGAGTCCCGAGTTGAAAAGGGTCTCTGACTACCCCTGTACAGCAGCAATGTTCTTGGCAAGACCTCCCCTGCTGGCAGGCACAGGATACTGAGGGGGGGCTTCCTTGCATTGGTCTCTAGTGGCAGTGGTCTCTGACTGTAGTGCCGGACACACGACAGCCACTGGTCGAGAGGGACCCCTGGGTGGTTATCCAGGATATACTTCTGCACCGGCTTGGCCAAGCTGTACAGACCAAACTGTGCAAGATGTTGGCGCGATGTAACCATTTGTGCCCAACCCTACACAGGTTTAAGAAGGAGACGTTTGACAAGATTACATTTGAACACACACGTCACAACCGATACTCTGGTTTTCAAAGTAAAAAATGGATTGTGCCATCTGAGTGTGTGACCTCAAGACAACACTGCATTGTTCCCCTCTAGCTGCCTGCGATGCCCCTTTCAATACCCCAACAACACAGCCTGGAGCCCAGTCCATGAGCAAGCCGTATCGCACTGCTCCTACCACCAGGTGGTGCCAGGAGCTGTCCCTCCATCAGCTTCTTTGCCTGGAGTGGGATCAAACACAAAGGAGAGAGGAAAAAACACATAACAAATGGCAATAATACATTTTCAAGGTTCAGGATCAGGGTCAGGAGACGCCCATTCTCATACCCCAACAACAACGTGGAGCCCAGTCACCAAGCGTGCCACCTGTCACTTCTATCACCTCCTCTCCACTTTTCTGAACCTCAATCAACCTTTTGTGATTCGGGGATGGGCACGGGTGGAGGCCACAAGAAGGGTCTGAAGAGACAGTAGGTTTGGGGTGTTTTCAGTGAAAGTGATGTTGCTTAAAAAGGAAACTGTGTTGGGGGAGCTTGAGAGGAAGACTCTTGGTCTATTCTCAGAGGAACCAACCTCCCAACCTGCCCTCCCAGCACACCAACTTCTGTAATTCCTGCCTCCATTTCCTCACCTGCAACTTCCACCGCATCAACAATAATGACCAACCCCTGCTCTGTACTCACTACACCAGAGCCACCCTTGGGTGCCATTTGAGTACACTTGGGGGCAATCTCTGTGGAGAAAAGCCTCATCACAGAGATGACACTTTCTGCGGTTCCAGCAGTCCAAGGAGTGGCCCAGTCCCCTGCACACCACCTGCTCTCCTCACTTCCTACAGAACTTTGGTTGTATGAAGCCCTGGTTCTCTCCCAACACCGTTACTGAGGGCAGGTGTAAGCCCCCAAACCCTTATAGATCTGCTCTTTGTTGGATTGGAATTCGCCAGCTGCAATTCCAGATGTCTCTTACCTTTTTAGGTGCACCTGTCACTTTACAATTTCTATTCAGCCAAAAGCATGTGTCTTCCCCACTCACTGTTTCTTTGAACATACTGATGACCACCACCTTAGTAGTGGCCTCCTCCGACAATTTATCCACAGTGAAGAGATCAAACTTAGCTTTTTTGTTTTCATACCTGGTCTAGAACTCTTTCAACAGAGCTGCTGTCTGGAAACTCACATCGAACCTATTTGCTAAAGGCAACCCAAGAATGCAGTTTATAACACCTGGATTGAATTTAAGGGTATTTTGCAAGAACTTTCTGGAGAAGTCCAATCTGGACAAATCCAGTTGTTTCCCATCTTTAAGTTTCAAGAGAAACCGCACACTGTGGTGCTTCCTCATGCCTGGCTTGGGGTCTGACATGATGCAGGCCCACTATGAATAACCAAATGTCTTAGAATGTACAACGAGCTGAAAAGGGGTTAGGCTATACTAGGCTAAAAGGCTAGTAGGCTATGGCTAGCAGGATGAGAAGGCTAGCAGGCCAAGGCTCGCCATCTTGCAAGCTATCAACAAAGCTATCAACAAACTCAACTAAAGCAAACCAGCAAAACTAGCCGGCCAGCACGCTAAATCTAAAACAGATAATAGCTGACAAACAATTAACTATAGTGAGGATACAGGAGAGCTAAGAACAGAGAAGGCTAGTAGGTGAGCAACCCAGCGGTTAAGCTAGACAGCAATTAGCAAGCTAGCAGGCTAGAAAACGAACAAACAACACAACTAACAGCTGCCAACACTTAGATACCTTGACAAGAAAGCTAAAGCTGGCTAGACAAAAAGGTGAACAGGAAGAAAGGTTGACGCAAAGAGAGAGAACAGTAAGCTAACACGAGCTGAGGGGCAAGTTAGCCAACTGCTAGCAGGCTAGACTAACCAGAAAGCTAGTTAGCAAGCTAGCCAGCCAAAAAGCCACCCCAGCTACATTTTAGTCATTTAGCAGACGCTCTTATCCAGAGCGACTTACATTTCATACATTTTTTTTTTCCGTACTGGCCCCCCGTGGGAATCGAACCCACAACCCTGGCGTTGCAAACACCATGTGTTGCAAACACCATGCTCTACCAACTGAGCTACAGGGAAGGCCAAAAGCTAAAAGTTAACAAACAATTTGCTATACCGGGCCACCCTACACAACCATAAGCAACTAGAGCCAAAAACTGAAAAAGCTACCACAAGTTAACAAGAACTAAACATACTAACAAAAGTAAAGACATAAGGAAAAGCAAAGACCCAGAGTGCCCCTGCCACGCCTGGGCTCTCTCCTCCAACAGACTGGTTTCAAAAAGACAAGAATCAATAACGCAAAAGTAAATCTGAAGAATGTGTGTATATATATATATATATATATAAGGACATTTATTCTCATGGGTGGCCAATAACATCTAGCTGAAAGCCAAGTCCCTAATAAGCCATGCCTCCTAAAAAGAACCTAAGGATTACACTGCAAAAAGACCCAGCTGCTAGGTCAACATAGCATGAAAGTAAAAAATACCCAATTGATGGTTAAATTAACCTATGTTTGGTTAATCCCAACATGTTGGGTTATTCACGCAACCTAACTGGCTGGGTCAAAATAACACAACGTGCTCTGTCCACTGTCTGTTTTTAGACCATCATTTTTTAAAGTGTTGTGTGCATCGCAAATGGCACCCTATTCCCTATGTAGTGCACTACTTTTGACCAGAAGCCGATGGGCCCTGATCAATAGTAGTGCACTACATAGTGAATAGGGTGCCATTTTGGGACACAGACCTGGTGTCTGACTGTGTTTGGTCATAAGACTAAAGGTGATCTCAGCGCTTACAGACAGTTGACTTCCTGATGTCATCTCATCAGACAGCTGGGCCTCAGTATGTGACAGGGTATTTTCAGTTATGTGTTTGGATTGAAATGGAGAGATGTGTTGTCCGGTGCTTTTGGGGGATGTGAGTGCATGTCTCTCTGGGTACTTTCTGAGTGTGAGTGTCTATGCGCGCGTGTATGAGGGCACAATACATGTGCGTGCTCTTGGTGGGTTTTTCCATAGTGACAGCACCCCGGGGACAATAGACACAGCAGTCAACCACATCATCCCGTGTTTGTTGCCATAGCAACATTAACTCTGAAGGCCAGGTGACCAGCGATGGTGACGGGGAGATTGTGTGTTATCAGTGTTGAGTAAGAACACAGCACAGGACCACTGTAAACTTTTGGACATCCCAGTGGTGTGTGTGATGATGGGTGTTGACCCAATGTTACTGAAACGCTATAGGCCTCAATAGACCCATGCAGGCACACAATCCTGACTCGTAATCTCTGCTCTCTGTACCTGAGGAGAGGAAGTGAGGTTCTCAGAATATCCCATGCTGACCCTGTCCTCTCAACAACTCTCCTGTAATGAAAAGGGACATGTAACTTAGGTGATGTGTGTGTGTGTTTTCCTGTTTATGTAGCGTTGTACTGTGTGAATAAAGACCTTTACATATGGAGGAAGGGTTTTGAATGAGGAATATATCATAGACTCTTGCTGAAACAAAGTGTGCTAATTGAGGAAAGAGGGACTCCCTTAGTAATAACAAGAGCCACTCTTTCTTTCTCTTTCACTATCTTTCTTCATTTATTTATTTATTTCTCTTTCTCTTTCTCTGCCTGTCTGCTGCATGTGGAGAGGTGATGTCATCTTTCTGCCGGTTGCCATTAATAGCTGGATATAGGCAGGCCCTCCTCTCCTCTCTCCTCTTCTCCTCTTTCCTCCTTTCCTCTCTACTCCTCTGCTCTCTGGTCTTAAAGGGACAGGCACCAGATATAGCCGTCTGTCTGTCTGTCTGTCTGTCTGTTTGCCTTTCTGTCTATCTGTGGGTCAGAATACACTCTGCTCTCGCTGACTCCACCACGACTCATATTCAGCCCAGCAGACTTTGCTCTGCGTTCAGACCCATATCCACTGTAGGATAAACTAAGGTTACAGAGCCAGTTATATATTACTAGAACCTGAGGTTACAGAGCCAGTTATATATTACTAGAACCTGAGGTTACAGGGCCAGTTATATATTACTAGAAACTAAGGTTACAGAGCCAGTTATATATTACTAGAACCTGAGGTTACAGGGCCAGTTATATATTACTAGAACCTGAGGTTACAGAGCCAGTTATATATTACTAGAACCTGAGGTTACAGAGCCAGTTATATATTACTAGAACCTGAGGTTACAGAGCCAGTTATATATTACTAGAACCTGAGGTTACAGAGCAAGTTATATATTACTAGAACCTGAGGTTACAGAGTCAGTTATATATTACTAGAAACGGAGGTTACAGAGCCAGTTATATATTACTCGAACCTGAGGTTACAGAGCCAGTTATATATTACTAGAACCTGAGGTTACAGAGCCAGTTATATATTACAAGAACCTGAGGTTACAGAGCAAGTTATATATTACTAGAACCTGAGGTTACAGAGCCAGTGATATATTACTAGAACCTGAGGTTACAGAGCCAGTGATATATTACTAGAACCTGAGGTTACAGAGCCAGTTATATATTACTAGAAACTAAGGTTACAGAGCCAGTTATATATTACTAGAACCTGAGGTTACAGGGCCAGTTATATATTACTAGAACCTGAGGTTACAGAGCCAGTTATATATTACTAGAAACTAAGGTTACAGAGCCAGTTATATATTACTAGAACCTGAGGTTACAGAGCCAGTTATATATTACTAGAACCTGAGGTTACAGAGCCAGTTATATATTACTAGAACCTGAGGTTACAGAGCCAGTTATATATTACTAGAAACTAAGGTTACAGAGCCAGTTATATATTACTAGAACCTGAGGTTACAGAGCCAGTTATATATCACTAGAACCTGAGGTTACAGAGCCAGTTATATATTACTAGAAACTAAGGTTACAGAGCCAGTTATATATTACTAGAACCTGAGGTTACAGAGCCAGTTATATATTACTAGAACCTGAGGTTACAGGGCCAGTTATATATTACTAGAACCTGAGGTTACAGAGTCAGTTATATATTACTAGAAACTAAGGTTACAGAGCCAGTTATATATTACTAGAACCTGAGGTTACAGGGCCAGTTATATATTACTAGAACCTGAGGTTACAGAGCCAGTTATATATTACTAGAAACTAAGGTTACAGAGCCAGTTATATATTACTAGAACCTGAGGTTACAGGGCCAGTTATATATTACTAGAACCTGAGGTTACAGAGCCAGTTATATATTACTAGAAACTAAGGTTACAGAGCCAGTTATATATTACTAGAACCTGAGGTTACAGAGCCAGTTATATATTACTAGAAACTGAGATTACAGAGCCAGTTATATATTACTAGAACCTGAGGTTACAGAGCCAGTTATATATTACTAGAAACTAAGGTTACAGAGCCAGTTATATATTACTAGAACCTGAGGTTACAGAGCCAGTTATATATTACTAGAAACTGAGATTACAGAGCCAGTTATATATTACTAGAACCTGAGGTTACAGGGCCAGTTATATATTACTAGAACCTGAGGTTACAGAGCCAGTTATATATTACTAGAAACTAAGGTTACAGAGCCAGTTATATATTACTAGCAAAGTGCTTACTTACAGCTTTGTGTGTGTGGAGTTAAAGGGTGTTGTGTTGTAGCCTGGTGTGTGTTACACTTTTAGGCTATGTCATGTCATGTCCTGTATGTGCTAGTTTAGCAGGGTGATGTCATTTCTTTGGGTGTGTGTGTGTGTTTGGCAGTAGCCCAGATCGGGTCAGGCAGGACTGAACCTAGATTAGGTTCTAATCCTTCTGCTGGGGCTCAGGGTTTCCTTGAAGCACTCCTTATTCCCTGCCTCACTCCTTTTCTTCCCTCCCTCACTCCTTCCCTCGCCTGGCGAGGTCATTCGCTCTCCCCTTCTCCTCCCATCCAGCCAGAAGTTAAACAACCATGGTAATGCAGAGTAAGTCTGTGTTTTAGTCAGATTTTGAAAGGGAGTGTGAGCAAATGTGTATTATATCTTTGTGTGCTGCTGTATGAATGTATGTGGTTAGTGTATGTACTGCACAGTTGTGTGTGCGCTGCTCATCTGTGTTTTATTTTTTAAATGTAACCTTTATTTAACTAGGCAAGTCAGTTACCTGCCTTGTTCAGGGGCAGAACGACAGATTTTTACCTTGTCAGCTCAGGGATTTTATCTAGCAACCTTTTGGCTACTGGCCCAACACGCTAACCACTAGGCTACCTGCCACCCCAGGTGGTAGTGTGTGTGTACTGCACGGTTGTCAGGGGGATGTTACTGGGCCTCTGTGCTGGCCCTGCACCTGTGGCCTCTCTCATTCCCCAGCCCTGACGCAATGCTCTGCTACAGGACATGAGCTCATGAAGGAAACAGAGCCACACACACACACACAGTCTTTAACACACACACAGGCCAAAGTGGAGCCGTCTGCACTTAAAGGGCCAGCCACACACATTCCTCACCGCCCAGCAGCCAAACTATCTCCCAGAGTGCAGCAGAGAACGATTTCCTACTGAGCTGGGAGCAGAAACCCTAACCCACAATCTAGCTCCAACTGTTATGCAAACAGTTTGAAATGGTTCAGCCATGTTGTTGAAACACCAGTCTGTAATGTAAGGGGATTCAGTGCACAGTCAGAGAGAGTAATAAAAAAATGTATGCAGATCAGTAGGAAAAATAATATAATTTGAATCCAGGCAGGAAAACGTGACAACTGTGCAAGGGGTGTGTAGACTTTCACTTGACAACAGGGAAAATGTAAAGTCAAGCAGGTTTCTGTGTTGGAGTTGCGAGTTCTGTATGTGCATGAGCAGTAGCTCCCAAACGTTTGCCGATTTCGGAAATTGTATTTATTTCTCTGTCTCTCTCTTTTTCTCCTTTAGGGGGCTTTGCTGCATTCTCCTCCTGCTTCCCCGGACTTTGTGAGAGCAAGCCAGCTCTGCCTATGAGCATATCCCAGCCCTGCCTACCTGTAGCTAACATAGGCCCCACACGCATCCTACCACACCTCTACCTGGGATCGCAGAAAGACGTCCTCAACAAGGTGAGCCCGTAGCAGTCAAGGGGAAGTAGAGGGAATGTGAGAGGAAAGGAAGTACAATAAAGCGTTAGCTGTTGTTCTCTGTTATTGCCTTTTCTAACAGTCCCCTGTCTGCATGTGTCTCTCTGTCTGTCTGTAGGACCTGATGGTTCAGAATGGAATCACGTACGTGCTGAATGCCAGTAACACCTGTCCCAAGCCTGACTTCATCAGCGAGAGCCACTTCATGCGGATCCCTGTCAATGACAACTACTGTGAGAAGCTACTGCCCTGGTTGGAGAAAACCAATGAATTCATCGGTAAGTCATGATTGTGTGTCTTTGCATGTGCAGAGAATATAATATATACCATTTAGAAGACGCTTTATCCAAAACGACTTACAGTCATGCTTAAATGTATAGGTGGTCCCAGAAATCGAACCCACTTTCTGGCGGTGCAAGCGCCATGACCTACCAACGGAGCTACAGAGGACCACGTATATGCAGAATATGCACTAGTAGACCCTGGTTTGATTCTAGGCTGTATCACAACCGATTAGGAGTACCGTAGGGTGGCGCACAATTGGCCCAGGGTCGTCCGGGTTAGGGTTTGGCCGGGGTAGGCCGTCATTGTAAATAAGAATTTGTTCTTAACTGACTCTCCTAGTTAATTAAAGATGAAATAAAAGAATGTCATACAACATAGTGAAACAGGCCTCATATTCAGTATATCACAATATTGTAATGTATCACCCTCCTTGTTTTCACAAGTGGTACACTCCCAAAGCGAGGTTAATCGTGATGACGATGACCCCTGTGCTGAAGAGGTGGTTTATTTTCTATGGGTGTTCCATAGACGAGTTGGTTGTTTAGCAACAAAGCCGATGCGTGCAGAACTATGGTTTAAACAGACGGGTTTGGTTTAGATTGCTGCTAACATGTAAACTATATTTAGTCTCCAATATTTGTTGAAAACATAAATAGTTGCACAATGAGCACTTGTCTTTCAAATACACAGTTGTTGGTTAACTTGCCAGCTAGCAAATTTGAGCCATATTAGCATAGATGTGTCAGTCAGTCATATCAAGAACACGATGAAACGAGCTGAAACGAGACACTTACGTTTCACCACATGCCAGTTCCTTGTCATTGTTGCCAGCTATCTGGCCATCCAGAACCATAACACACAGCCTTCTGCCCCATTGAAGCGTGTGCATCATTTTCGTGACGTTGTCAGCTAACCCGTCTATTCTCCCAAAAGACTCTCTATTCTAACTAATCAAATTCGATGGGTGTTTCATTCTCCCAGAAGACTCTCTGTTAATCTAGCTAATCCTGTTCCTGGGTTTTGTGTACGGCCGTGTGTGTTCACACGTGTTTGTTCCCCCCTCCCACAGACAAAGCCAAGGTGTCAAACTGCAGAGTCATTGTGCACTGCCTGGCTGGAATCTCACGCTCGGCAACCATCGCCATTGCATACATCATGAAGACAATGGGCCTGTCATCGGATGATGCCTACAGGTACACTCTCTACCCGACGCTCCCCGCCAGCTGAGCTTAAGTTGCAGCATCTTTAAAAAGTGGACTCAGTGTTTGAGGAAATGCTAGACGCTCATCTGTACCCCCCAGTCTTGAGAAATGACATTCTTCTGGTTGCCAGAGGAACTAGTGTACAGTAGGAACTAGTTGTGTTGCCTAGGATCATCTTTTGTGAGGCAGTTAGTTCACACCAGTTCATTCGGGGGTAACCTGCTACTTAAATGCACGCAACCCAACGATGAATATTAGGTTTACACAGGAAGTAGCTTAGAAGAACTTTACAAAGTATTTGTTTTGCTTTACTTTGCATCTGGAGCCCCAACTCTAACTGGAACTAACATTTTTCCCTCTTATTTCCTCTTGACCAGGTTTGTGAAGGACCGACGGCCTTCAATATCGCCCAACTTTAACTTCCTGGGCCAGCTGCTGGAGTTTGAGAAGGGGCTGCGGCTCCTCCAGGCGCTGTCAGACGACAAGACCTCAGAGGGCAAAGGTCAATCCCAGGGCTCAGAGGTCAACGGGTTCAGCTCAGGGTCAGAAGTCAACGGTCACCATGACACTTCACCAATAGAGCCCCAGACCCCACCAGAACCGAAGCTCCCCTCGCCGACTTCTCTCCAGCAGGGCTTCAACGGCCTCCACCTGTCGGCCGAGCGCATCCTGGACACTAACCGGCTGAAGCGATCCTTCTCCCTGGACATCAAGTCTGTCTACTCCCCCAGCAGCCCCCACTGCCTGCACCTGGCAGCGCCCACACACTCCGAAGACGTGCCCAAGCTATGTAAGCTGGACAGCCCCCCTGTCAATGGTGTCTGCCCTCAGTTCTCCCCTGTCCCAGACAGCCCCAGCTCGGCCGAGTCACCTTTCCCTTCCCCGGGGTGCGGCGGCAGCATCGGAGGTCTCGACGTTGGGGGTCACAGTGAGGGGGGCGTTCGTTCTGGAGGCCCATCATCGTCCAGGCCCAGGAGGAAAGCCAAGCACGGCCCTGGATCTGGATCCACAGCCAGTTCCCCGGTACAACCCGTTCACAAGAGCCCCAGCCTGGACGAGAGTCTAAAGGGCTCCATGCTTCTCTCTCTGCCCCCCAAAGAGTCCGGAACCATGTGGACCAAACACAGAGACACAGTACAGGCCACCACCCCAGTCACACCTGTCACCCCCACTGCCGACGCCCCCTGGTACTTCGGGGCTGAAGAGGTAGGGGAAGGAGGGATGGAACTAGGAGGAGACGGAGGAGGAGGGGTGGAAGTGCGATTCGGAAGCAGCTCTGCGTACGTGGCGTTCGGTTGTAGCGAGGGCGTGCGGCTACGGGAGAAAGTGCAGCGGGACAAAAGGGCATCGTCGTCATCAGCGCCATTACAGAGGGACTCCTCAACGACTGTCGCCAACGGGACGGCCTCCAACAGCACCGAGAAGCAGTTCAAGCGGCGCAGCTGTCAGATGGAGTTTGAGGAGGGCATCTCCGATACGCGTTCCCGGGAGGAGCTGGAGAAGATGGGGAAGCAGTCCAGCTTCTCTGGCAGCATGGAGATCATCGAGGTGTCCTGACTAACCGCACTCCTGACCACAACCGGCCCACCCAGGGAGGAGGGGAAACGGACCTGAAGGAGGAGGGAGGACAGAGGTGGGAAATTTACACTTCCCAAACAGACCGCGTTAAAGACTCAAACTCTGAGAAGACAGAAACACCAGAGAGATTCCGGGAGTCCCTTATCTAGCTAGCGTTCCTTGACTAGACATGGGGTTCAGCAGGCTGTCGATTTCCTAGGTTACATTTACAGTACTACCAACCAAAGCTCTGAAGAGAACAACTACGAGGAAAGACGGAGGGCTATGGGGCACTGACACTGAACTATGAACTGTGAACTATTTCCTCTGTATGGTGTCAGTTAAAGAAAAACAGATCCAGGGGCAAATCTCAAACAACACCCTATCACCCATATAGTGCACTACTTTTGACCAAAAGTCACCAAAAGTATAGTGCTATTTTCGTTATTGGGTGTCATTTGAGACGTAGCCAAGTGCTTTCCTCCCAAAGACTTCAATCCCCAGCATGCCTCAGTCTGCCCCTCCCTTAATTTCAAAGACTTCAGCCCCAGAGAACCACAACCTACAGCATGGCTCAGTCTGCCCCTCCTTTCATTACAAAGACTTAGAAAGAGCTCTGTACCCCAGAAACGCACCACAGCACAATGCAGAGAGAGACTATTCAGACTCTCCTAAGAGTCTATACCGGTGGTACTGCATCAAAACAATGACGAATCCTCCATGTTGGCGTGTCAGCCCATCATGGTTTACAAAGACTTTGCAGTTTAAGAGGACTCATAGTGACTGATAAAGACTGGCATTGTATTTTCCCGCAATACTCGTCTGCTTCCTTGTTTCCAGTGTTTAACAGTGTGACGTGACTGTTGGGGCGGTGGGGAGGAGAGGAGTTAGGTCTAAGTTACGCCCTCCCTGTAGTGGAGTTCAGTACTTGCATGTCTCACTCCACACCCCCCAAGTATACCCCACCCCAGCCTCCCAGAGCATGCTCCAGGGCTGGCGACAGACAGACAAATACTATATATACTATATGAATATATATATATAGCGATTTTAATGGACTTTTAATCAACAACAAAAAATCTCAGTTCTGGTTGTAATTTATTTGATCTGTTCATTCTGGTAATGAGAAATAATAGAATGTTTTGTGGACTTTTTCCTTTTCCTTCGTTAATCTCAGTTTTTGTTGTATGGTATTTATGAAACACATACAACCACACACTCATGCACACACACACACTCATGCACACAAAACTACAAGCAAGCAATATGTGCTGTTCCTTGTTTGGAGGAAGAGTGATGTATTTTGGGTTTCATCTGACGTTGAAATGCACTTTTCTGTTACTCTTCAAAAACGAGTATCCCATCCACTTCCTAAGAGGGTACCAACACACTCTAACCCAGGGGTGGGAAAACTACAGCTCATTCAATCCGGCCCATGGGAGGTTTCAGTAAAAACAACCAACAAAATGGGGGGCAAATTATTATTTAGGGTTTAAAAACTACTCTAGGCCACATTTGAATGTCTAAAACTAGATAGAATGTTTGTAGAATTTATAATAGACCTGTATATTTCCAAATAACTGCCCTTTTTCTGGCCCCAAAATTGATTTTGACATACAAATCGGTTCCCTAAATCCTGATGTGGCCTTCGAGCCAAAATGTTTGCCCACCCCTGCTCTTACCTCTGGTGACATCACCAGATGTGTGGTATGGTGAAGAACAGTCCCTATGAGCATGAAAACGTTGAATTTACATTGAAAAGATGTTGAAAATACATATGTTTGGTTGAAAATATGTTAAATATGTATTTGTGGTTGAAAATATGTTGAAAATAGGTATTTTTAGTTGAAAATACATTCAAAATATGTATTTTCAACATCTTATGTTCACCGAGATGACTCTTCAGTTGAGTGTAATTAAGATGTTATTTATTGTGATTGTGGGCTCCAGTTAGTGCATCTCCTGGGAGACGGTTAATGTGTGTGAGCGAGAATGAAGAACTTTATTCAACCCAGTACTAAAGAGCAAATTATTGTAGGAAGGACTATTGATTTCTCCAGGGCTCATGACAACAACTACCGGTATATGCAAGTAGATCCACACAGTTGACAATGTTAGAGACATCCACCTAACACACTGCTAAACTCACTCTGTTGGCTAGTTTCCAAATTCACACACACACACACACACACACACACACACACACACACACACACACAGAACTAAACTGTGTTGGGATATGAGAGAAGCCCATAACTGAAACAAATCCGCCCACACATACACACACAGACATAAACACACAGACACTTATAGTCACACACAAAGATATACCACCACCTTTCGTTTGTTCTCAGGGGATCTTTCAGTGAGCCAAGCCTGGCGCAGGGTACACAATTGCTTGCACATCAGCACAATGCATGTCACTCCCTCACTATCTCTATCAGTCTATCGCTCTCACTCTCTTATTTTCCAAAGGTTTGATAAAAACAAAACAAAACGGAAGGGATGAAACTAGAACGTGATTCAGAAGTGAATAAATGAATGCTATTGCTCTGCTGGTGCGAGATTGTCTATTTATTTATGATGTACGTATATGTGTTTTTTTCTTTTCCTTTGGTTAGCTTTTCTCTATTGTGACCTTTGACCTATACCTTTGTGCTGCTGTAAGGTCAGACCTGGATTTCCTGTGTTCAGTTCTCTGAGGCTTTCCTTCTAGTCTCTTTATTTTTAAAAGATGTTGTTATAATTATTTAAAAACATGTTAAGAGAAGATGCAGGCTGTCCCGATTGCTATAATTGTTGGTATTGATGAATTATTATTATTATTATGATTATTATTGTTGTTATGTTGTGTAAATAGCAAGGTATCTAAGAATATTGATGAATTTAGGTACATTTTTTAAATAAAATCCTGATACCTTAGGCTGCTTGACGCAAAATACCTCAGGTTTTTCCTTCCTTGTACATGTTTTGTGAAAATGAGACAAAAATACAAAAATGACAAAATATGAACTGTTCTCTGTCTCTGTTTTGGTTTTAGGTGAGTCCGTCTTGGGCTGGTGGTCCACATGGGATAATTGCAGGACAAAACAGCAATACAGCCTGGCATATGGATAAAAACCAAGCCATACAGCCTGGCATATGGATAAAAACCAAGCCATACAGCCTGGCATATGGATAAAAACCAAGCCATACAGCCTGGCATATGGATAAAAACCAAGCCATACAGCCTGGCATATGGATAAAAACCAAGCCATACAGGCTGGCATATGGATAAAAACCAAGCCATACAGCCTGGCATATGGATAAAAACCAAGCCATACAGCCTGGCATATGGATAAAAACCAAGCCATACAGCCTGGCATATGGATAAAAACCAAGCCATACAGGCTGGTATATGGATAAAAACCAAACCATACAGCCTGGCATATGGATAAAAACCAAGCCATACAGCCTGGCATATGGATAAAAACCAAGCCATACAGCCTGGCATATGGATAAAAACCAAGTCATACAGCCTGGCATATGGATAAAAACCAAGCCATACAGCCTGGCATATGGATAAAAACCAAGCCATACAGCCTGGCATATGGATAAAAACCAAGCCATACAGCCTGGCATATGGATAAAAACCAAGCCATACAGCCTGGCATATGGATAAAAACCAAGTCATACAGGCTGGCATATGGATAAAAACCAAGTCATACAGGCTGGCATATGGATTAAAAAAAGTGTTTGGCTTGACAAAGTTTATCCCTAAGGGGAAATTTAGCTTGGACATCATAACTAGACTATCGCAACAATCCACATGATCAAATAGATACTGGAGCCCATATACATTAGATAAAATACACATACAGTTGAAGTCAGAAGTTTACATTCACCTTAGCCAACTACATTTAAACTCAGTTTTTCACAATTCCTGACATGTAATCCTAATAAAAATTCCCTGTCGTAGGTCAGTTAGGATCACCACTTTATTTTAACAATGTGAAATGTCAGAATAATAGTAGAGAGAATGATTTATTTTAGCTTTTATTTCTTTCATCACATTCCCAGTGGGTCAGAAGTTTACATACAGTCAATTAGTAATTGGTAGCATTGCCTTTAAATTGTTTAACTTGGGTCAAACGTTTTGGGTAGCCTTCCACAAGCTTCCCACAATAAGTTGGGTGAATTTTGGCCCATTCCTCCTGACAGAGCTGGTGTAACTGAGTCAGGTTTGTAGGCCTCCTTGCTTGCACATGCTTTTTCAGTTCTGCCCACACATTTACTATAGGTTTGAGGTCAGGGCTTTGTGATGGCCACTCCAATACCTTGACTTTGTTGCCCTTAAGCCATTTTGCCACACCTTTGGAAGTATGCTTGGGGTCATTGTCCATTTGGAAGACCCATTTGCAACCAAGCTTTAACTTCCTGACTGATGTCTTGAGATGTTGCTTCAATATATCCACATCATTTTCCTACCTCATGATGCCATCTATTTTGTGAAGTGCATCAGTCCCTCCTGCTGCAAAGCTCCTCCACAACATGATACTGTCACCCCCGTGCTTCACGGTTGGGATGGTGTTCTTTCGGCTTGCAAGCCTCCCCCTTTTTCCTCCAAACATAACGATGGTCATTATGGCCAAACAGTTCTATTTTTGTTTCATCAGACCAGAGGACATTTACCCACAAAGTACGATCTTTGTCCCCATGTGCAGTTGCAAACCATAGACTGGCTTTTTTATGGCGGTTTTGGAGCAGTGGCATCTTCGTTGCTGAGCGGTCTTTCAGGTTATGTCGATATAGGACTCGTTTTACTGTGGACATAGATACTTTTTGTACCTGTTTCCTCCAGCATCTTCACAAGGTCCTTTGCTGTTGTTCTGGGATTGATTTGCACTTTCCCACCAAAGTACGTCCATCTCTAGGAGACAGAACGCGTCTCCTTCCTGAGCGGCATGACGGCTGCGTGGTCCCATGGTGTTTATGCTTGCGTACTATTGTTTGTACAGGTGAACATGGTACCTTCAGGCATTTCTAAATTGCACCCAAGGATGAACCAGACTTGTGGAGGTCTACAATTAATTTATTTGGATTTTCCCATGATGTCAAGCTAAGAAGCACTGAGTGTGAAGGTAGGCCTTGGAATACCCCCGCAGGTACACCTCCAATTGACTCAAATGATGTGAATTAGCCTATCAGAAGCTTCTAAAGCCATGCCTTTCTGGAATTTTCCAAGCTGTTTAAAGGCACAGTCATCTAGTGTATGTAAACTTCTGACCTACTGGAATTGTGATAAAGTGAATTATAAGTGAAATAATCTGTTTGTAAACAATTGTTGGAAATATTACTTGTGTCATGCACAAAGTAGATGTCCTAACCGACTTGCCAAAACTATAGTTTGTTAACAAGAAATTTGTGGAGTGGTTGAAAACGAGTTTTAATGACTCCAACCTAGGTGTATGTAAACTTCCGACTTCAACTGTACAGTGCCTTCAGGAAGTATTCACACCCCTTGACTTTTTCCACATTTTGTTGAATTTAAATGGATTACATTGAGATTGAATCACTGGCCTACACACAATAGCCTGTAATTGTCATGCTTGCTCCTGCTCTCCCTCTCTCTGGCGCTCGAGGGCGCCAGACTGCCTATCTTTACACACACCTGTCCTCTTCGTTACGCGCACCAGCGCCTCATTGGACCCACCTGAACTCTATTATTATTTGATTGCCTTCCCTTTATCTGTCTGGTCCTCACATTATTCCCTGTGTCAGCATTGATTTCGTTACTTTGTCCCTTCCAGACGCTGGTTCAGTCCTGTTTTCTCCCTGTACCTGGTTCCTGTTTCCAGCGTCGTGCCCTACAATAATGTCAAAGTGGAATTATGTTTTTAGATATATGAGTAGATGTGCTTGTTTTGAGATCAAAGTGAGACTTGCATGTAGCCACGTGTGCACATTTGTTCATATTCTTTGCTAGTAAGTGAGGTATTAGCCCAGTTATAGCTAATTTCTAGTCAGCAATAGGGGAGATGTTGCTTCCTTCAAGAGCACAAAATGTGTACATGTCTAGACATCTTTGAAAAGAAAGTCAGTTAAAGAGATTTGTTTTATGTTTTAAAGGGGCAGTGTTGTATTTTGAGACAGGCTTGAATAGGCTAAGTAGCCAAAAGTCAGAGGGTAGCATAATGTGTCTGATTCTCTGTAATAATGGTATGGGATAATAATTCATTTTATTTTGTAAAGTGGTTTCTTGCATCAAACAACAAAATATTTTCAGTCACCTCCAGTGGATAAACAGGTTAATGTCATGCCCTACATGTTTTTTCAAAAGTCTCATGGAATGTAGGCCTACATTCCATTAAATAAACCTTTATTTAACTAGGCATTGAACACCACACATTGGCTGCCACTGTAGGCTGAATGATAGAACAGCTAAAAGTTATGGGGTGCATTTTCGCCATTGTTTCTGATGGTAGGCCACTCTGATAGGCCTACATTATGATCAAATAGCCACAATAGCCTACTTCGCCGCTCTTATAACTGTAACTTAAAGTGGGTACAGCCTCAGTGTTCACAGTAAACACGCGCTAGTAGTTGCACCGAATTTTCACAACATTCAAATTTGCTCAGTGCCTACATTTTTTTGAGAGAACATTGCTTACAGAGTTTAATGGCTGTGATAGGAGAAAACTGAGGATGGATCAACAACATTGAGGTTACTCCACAATACTTAGCTAAATGACAGAGTGAAATAAGGAAGCCTGTACAGAATATAGGTACCACAGCATTCTGCAAACCATCTCAATTGGCTTGAGGTCAGGTGATTGTGGAGGCCAGGTCAGCTGATGCAGCGCTCCATCACTCTCCTTATTAGTCAAATAGCCCTTACACAGCCTGGAGGTGTGTTTGGTCATTGTCCTGTTGAAAAACAAATGATAGTCCCACTAAGTGCAAACCTGGTGGAATGGCGTATTGCTGCAGAATACTGTGGTAGCCATGCTGGTTAAGTTTGCCTTGAATTCGAAATAAATCACTGACAGTGTCACCAGCAAAGCACCGCCACACCATCACACCTCCTCCTCCATGCTTCACGGTGGGAACCACACGTGCAGAGATCATCCGTTCACCTACTCTGCGTCTCACAAAGACACAGTGGTTGGACAGATTTCCACTGGTCTAATGTCCATTGCTCATGTTTTTTGACCCAAAAGAGTCTCTTCTTCTTATTGGTGTCCTTTAGTAGTGGTTTCTTTGCAGCAATTTGACCATGAAGGCTTGATTCACGAAGTCTCCTCTGAACAGTTGATGTTGAGATGTGTCTGTTACTTGGGCTGAAATTTCTGGGGCTGGTAACTCTAATGAACTTATCCTCTGCAGCAGAGGTAACTGTGGGTCTTCCTTTCCTGTGGCGGTCCTCATGAGAGCCAGTTTCATCATAGCGCTTGATGGTTTTTGTGACAGCACTTGAAGAAACTTTCACAGTTCTTGACATTTTCCGGATTGACTGACTTTCATGCCTTAAAGTATGAAGGTCAGACCCCTACCTTGTCACAACACAACTGACTGGCTCAAACGCAATAAGAAGGAAATAAATTCCACAAATTAACCTTCAACAAGGCATACCTGTTCATTGAAATGCATTCCAGGTGACTAACTCATGAAGCTGGTTGAGAGAATGCCAAGAGTGTGTAAAGCTGTCATGAAGGCAAAGGGTGGCTACTTTGAAGAATCTCAAATATAACATATATTTTGATTTGTTTAACACTTTTTTGGTTACTATATGATTCCATATGTGGTATTTCATAGTGTTGATGTCTTCACTATTATTATACAACGTAGAAAATATTACCAGTACCAGTCAAAAATAAACTTTTGACTGTTACTGGATATTGACTCAAGGGGTTGAATACTAATATACTGAAGATATATTCATGTTTTGTTTTTCATTATTATTATTTTTTTTACAAATATTAGAATTTTTCTTACACTTTGACATTACAAAGTATTTTGTGTAGCTCGTTGACTAAAAATTACAATTAAATCCATTTGAATCCCATCTTGTAACACAACAAAATGTGGAAAAGGTCAAGGGGTGTGAATATTTTCTGAAGGCACTGTACAGTACATCACATTCTCATAACAGAATAACACCTGGCAAGGTATAATGCTAGGGTTATTAGCATAGTCCAGGGGAATTCCATGGCTTTGTCCCATGTGAAAGAGGAGAGACAGAGGGAGAGAGACCACCAGTCACAGAATCCCAGGAGAGAGAGCGAGTGAGAGAGAGAGATTTGCACGTCGTTACAACACTGTATATAGCCATATGACAAAAAAATCACTTTTGTTTATTATATATTTCACTTCCTTTGGCAATGTAAACATATGTTTCCCATGCCAATAAAGCTATTTGAGAAAGAGACAGACAGAGAGGGAGAGAGAGACAGAAAGGGAGAGAGAGACAGAGAGGGAGAGAGACGGAGAGGGAGAGAGAGACAGAGAGAGTGAGAGAAAGAGACAGACAGAGACAGAGAACCCACACCAAGAGCATCACCAGCCACACCCTGGCCACACCCTATATAGGCCCCCATATCAGATCCATATCAGACCTATGCTCTTCTGCCCACCCCATGCCCCCCGCCCCTGCGGCAAGGACCTCAACATGACAGCAGGACAACCCCAACAATTACACCCGCCCAAGCCCCATCCTGCGACCTAAGAGGAACGCATAAGATGCTCAACATGCTCTGCTCACAACTACTGTGACATGCTCTGCTCACAACACTAGATACACAAAGCTTTACTATTTCATCCTGGAAAGTACAAGGTCTGAAGTTATCAATCTTTGGCCTAAAGAGCAGGAACCAAAAATGTATAAAAAAAATTGGAAATACAGACATTGCCATCCTACAAGGAACATGGTATGAAGGAGACAGATCCACTGGTAGCCCTCTATGTTACAGAGAGCTGGTAGTCACATCCACCAAACTACCAGGTGTGAAATAGGGAAGAGACTCAGGGGTATGCTAATTTGGTATATAGCAGACCTAACCCACTCTTAAATTAGTCAAAACAGGAACATTTTACATCTGCTAGAAATGAATAAGGAAATTATCTCAACAGAGAAAAATTTCCTCATGTGTGCTACCTATATCCCCCCAATAGAATCCCCACATTTTAACGATGCCAGCTTCTCTGTCCCTGAGGGGGAGATCAACAATTTCCAGGCCCAGGGACATGTACTACTCTGTGGTGACCTAAATGCCAGAACTGGACAAGAACCCGACACCCTCAGCTCACAGGGGGACAAACACCTACCTGGAGGTGACAGCATTCCCTCCCCCATAACAATTACAGCGGGTTAACTACCTTGTTCATGGTCAGAATGACAGATGATCTTCTTCTTGTCAGTTCAGGGATTTGATCCCGCAACCTTTGGGTTACTGGCCCAACACTCTAACCACTAAGCCACCTGCCGCCCCAATGTTAATTGGCCTTAAACAGGTAGTACACAGTGGCAGAATACCTGACCACTGTGACTAAACCTAACTTAAGGAAATGTACAGAATCAGTGAGCATAGCCTTGCTATTGAGAAAGGCTGCCGAAGGCAGACCTGGCTCTCAAGAGAAGACAAGCTATGTGCACACTGCCCACAAAATGAGGTGGAAACTGAGCTGCACTTCCTAACCTCCTGCCAAACGTATGACCATATTAGAGACACATATTTCTCCCAGATTACACCGACCCACAAATAATTAAAAAACAAATCCAATTTTGATAAACTCCCATTTCTATTGTCTGAAATACCACAGTGTGCCATCACAGCAGCAAGATTTGTGACCTGTTGCCAAAAGAAAAGGGCAACCAGTGAAGAACAAACACCATTGTAAATACAACCCATATTTATGTTTATTTATTTTCCCTTTTGTACTTTTTTTATTTGCATATAATATGACATTTGAAATGTGTGTAATGTTTACTGTTCATTTCTATTGTTTATTTCACTTTTGACTTGCTTTGGCAATGTTAACATATGTTTCCCATGATAATAAAGCCCTTAAATTTAATTTAATTGAATTGAAATTTGAGAGAGAGAGAGAGAGAGAGAAAGAGAGAGAGAGAGAGAGAGAGAGAGAGAGAGAGAGAGAGAGAGAGAGAGAGAGAGAGAGAGGGAGGGAGGGAGGGAGGGACGGACGGGGCGGTAGAGAGACCATGTCACTATGGATTATCTCTGTAGTTCTCTCCTTTGATCGGTTCATTGTCTGTGTTATTTCTCTCTCTCTCTCACACACACACACACGGTACACCTACACACATGCCTCTGGCCAAATGTGACAGAAATTCACTCCGTTGTTTCCCTGTTGCCTCTCGTTATCTTCCAGCGATGTGCACAGCGATGGGAGGATGGTTGGACCATTGGATGGGTGAAGTGTTTGCCCAATGATGTGATGTGTTTGAATAGTGATTACCTTCAGGGGATGAGAGAAGCGAGAGAGAATGTGAGAAGGTATATTTCAATGTGTGTCTGTTAGAGAGAGAAAAAGAGGAAGGCATTTTGCCCTCAGCAGATCAATGGCACCAATTCATCACCAGCATCTCTGTATGAATTGAATGGTTGAATGAGACAACAATAGCCCTTTTGGTTTCATGATGTCATGAATCTCAGAACACTTTCTATTACACCATCAGCATAAAGTATGCAATGTAACTATTGTGTGTGTTCTGAGCAGAAAAGCCTGTATTATGGATTTTCAGGGATTTCCCCAGGAAAGACTATGTTATTTGACTATATTAATCTGACAACGCTTTGTAGGCTACCTCAAAAATATCAGCTGTCTAAGGCCTATCCTAACTGTCTGATTGCCAGATTGTGGGTATTCAACTTGTATGTTTTGCTAGCTGCTACACATGTGCACATAAGACAAAGGTTTACACTGCACTGTACAGTACTCTATCAGCTAAATGTCAGTGAGTCTTTTCCATGCGTGTATTGGATCAGCGGATCGTACTGTCTACAGTATGTCTATACGTCCATCTCTTTCTCAGGGTGCCCTTGGTGAGTATTAAGATCTGCTCGCTAATACACCTTAAACAGGTCACATCGGATCACCTTGCATTCGGCTGAGGTCTGCATTATGAGACAATATGAGAACGTTCTTAACATACTTGGACACATTACACTGTCAGACCCATCTGATACTTGTGAACACTATTGTTGATGAGCTACTGTCTATGGATGAAAATAACGGAATATAAGAACAGAAGACAGTTTAATTGAGTATACAGAAAAATACGTTTGAATGTGTGCATGTGTGGGTCCTCCTCCTCCCAGTGGCTGATGGGTACCAGACGCGGCCATGCTGAGTGCCGGCCTGGCGCCTGATCCCAAGCCTTATATATGGAAACTGTTAGGAGCGTTACGTCAGCACGGCATTCCACACTTTTCCACTCTTATGCACACACGCACACACACACACACACACACACACACACACACACACACACACACACACACACACACACACACACACACACACACACACACACACACACACACACACACACACACACACACACACACACACACACACACACACACACACACACACACACACACACAGAGGTAACTAGGCTTACACACACACTCTCTCTGTTCGTAGCGGAACGTCAGCACGGCATTCCGCACTTTTCCACTGGCCGGCTAGAGTGAGCAATTCCAAAATTGATTTATTTTCCTCTTGTCCTTATATGACCCTAACTCTGAATGCCTACATTCTCCATCTCTCCTCCCTCTTTCTCTCCTGCTTCTTTCTTCTCTTTCTCTCTTCTCTCTGTTTGTCTGTCTTGTTTTATTCTCTTATTCTGTCCTAGTTTGTCTCTTTCTGTGTCTCTTTCTCGCACGTTCTCTTCACAAAAGGAAATGCAGCCAAGGCAGTGCCTCAGTATGGTTAGAGGGAGCCTGAGACCTGCATAATATGCCACACTTTATTTAAATAAACTTCCGTATGTATCTTCTCACATCCCTTTGAAATATATGCCATTTAGCAGACGCTTTTAACCAAAGCAACTTAAAGTCACACATGCATTTTACATACAGCTGGTCCTGAGGATCAAACCCATTACGCTGGTGTTGCAAGTGCCTTACTCTACCAGCAGAGCTACAGAGAGCCATATGTAGATGGTCAGTAATGCTGCAAACACATGGATGACTGCAGAATGTAGTGGATCTGTGACCTGCAGATAGAATGCAATCCCTGGCTCACTGCTCTGAGGCTGTTCTGCAAAGCTTCATCCGTCCTAATGCAGTTAGTGTTGTCATGGTCACCTGTGTATTACAAACTGTAGCTCTTGCTACGGTGAGCGCGAGGTGACATTTAAGGCTCTATTCAATCCGTATTACGGAAGTTCAGAGTTACAGCGTGATTTCAATTTCAACGCAATGTTCCCGCTTTAGCGGAGACTGCATTCACGGTAAACGCTGCATATGTCGGCTCAATCGGAAATTACCTTTACATTTAGAAAAGACTGTTCCCTTAGACTGCAAACAGTGGAAATGGATTCCAAACAAAGGATGCAGAAGAGGCTTATGTGGTAATGCACAATATATCTTAATAAAGTTTGTTTCATTCATACTCATAACCAACCAGTGATTGATTCATCGTGAACTTCATTCAGATTTTGTCCGATGTCTTTATTTGATTAGGGGTCAAATAACTGAAGCATAGATTGGTAACTTTTTTTCAAATTTGGCACACAGAAACTAAAGGCCATGACTACCTTGTTCAAAAAGAATGGCACCGATTGGCCTATAGGTGGCGCTGTTATAAGCAGTCTCACTTAAACCCTCATGTCCGTTGCCCCGTTTGACCTAGAGACTTGAAACTTCATATGTATGTGTCTTTCCTCATGCTGAACAAATTTGCCTCATGGACCCATAAGGTCCGTCAGGATAGATTTTCCACCATCTTGGACATTTTGGAAAACATATGAAAACCTTTTTCTCATGAACCATGAGACGCTAATGCTTAAAATAATCATGAAAAATCTTCTTCTCATGAACTAAAAGTCAGATTCACTCCAAATGTGGTCTTTGGATTCATCACAAAAGTCCCTAAAGAGATTGAGATGGCCACACTACACCAGTAAATATTAACACATACGCTAAAATATGTATAGTTTTTATTGAACCTTTGTTTTATCAGTGAGTCATACTGAGACCACAGTCTCTTTTATAGACAAGCCCTGAATTACATAAACTATGTAAATACACACACCAAAATATAAACACAAATTGCAAGCAGAAAGAAAAACAGGGTCAAAAAAACAAACACATTCATCAGTAATAAGGTCCTCAATCAGCTTTCTGAAACATCACATTTAACAACATTTTGAAGACTGTTCCACAAATATGGCGCAAGAAAACTAAAATCTGATTGTGGAAAGCTCTTAGAGGCTTACCTAGAAAGACTTGCAGTTGTAATCGCTGCCAAAGGTGCTTCTACAAAGTATTGACTCAGGGGTTGATAAAAACAAAATGTTTTCACTTTGTCATTATGGGGTATTGTGTGTACTGTAGATGGGTGAGAAAAAAATGATTGAATCCATTTTGTATTCAGGCTGTATCACAACAAAATGTGAAATAAGTCAAGGGTTATGAATACTTTCTGAAGGCACTGTATGTACATTGCATACAGAATTGCAATCGCAATCAACAGGTTCCTCTATTTTAATGAAACAAATGGATCAATTATGTAACAATTGACTAGGTCAACAATACAGTGAGTTGGATTTGCTCTGCCCATTGACCAGCTCAGGTTGGCCATGCTTAACTTAATGCTGCCACCTACTGTTGGCTGTGAGTCAAACTCACCATCTCCCATATTACAATTTGGTGAAGGTGAAAAACAATCAATAATTGTGTTCTAAAAGTCAAAATAGATACGGACTGCATATATTTCATTTGTCCTCGGGTTACAAGAGATGCCCAGGGGACAGAGAGAGACAGAGAGTCTGTGAGAGAAAGAGACAGAGAGTGAATGGTGCATGTGTGTGAGTGAGAATGTGTGTGTTTCTCTCTGTACCGTCTGAGTGTAGTCTCAAAGCGCTGACTAAAGCAGCTAGGCATGCTGACGCCTGTCTCTCAAATGGTGTGACGCTGGTCCAGACTGAGACAGCCCTCTGCCCCATGCAGCTCTACCCCTATCAGCACGCTCACGGTTACACTGTTACTGTATCCATCAGCACATATCAGTGCATAGCCCAGCCTTAGCTCTATACCCAGCCCCAGCTCCATACCCAGCCCCAGCTCTATACCCGGCCCCAGCTCTATACCCAGCCCCAGCTCTATACCCAGTCCCAGCTCTATACCCAGCCCCAACTCCATACCCAGCCCCAACTCTACATCCAGCCCCAGCTCTATAGCCAGCCCCAGCTCTACACCCAGCCCCAACTCTATACCCAGCCCCAGCGCTATACCCAGTCCCAGCTCTACACCCAGCCCCAACTCCATTCCCAGCCCCAACTCTACACCCAGCCCCAACTCCATACCCAGCCCCAGCTCTATACCCAGCCCCAGCTCTATACCCAGCCCCAACTCCATACCCAGCCCCAGCTCTACACCCAGCCCCAGCTCTCTACCCAGTCCCAGCTCTCTACCCAGCCCCAGCTCCATACCCAGCCCCAGCTCTATACCCAGCCCCAGCTCTATACCCTAGCCACAGCTATATACCCAGCCCCAGCTCTACACCCAGCCCCAGCTCTATACCCAGCCCCAACTCTATACCCAGCGCCAGCTCCATACCCTGCCCCAGCTCTACACCCAGCCCCAGATCTATACCCAGCCCCAACTCTATACCCAGCCCCAGCTCTATACCCAGCCCCAACTCTATACCCAGCCCCAGCTCTATACCCAGTCCCAGCTCTATAACCATCCCCAGCTCCATACCCAGCCCCAGCTCTATACCCAGCGCCAGCTCCATACCCTGCCCCAGCTCTACACCCAGCCCCAGATCTATACCCAGCCCCAACTCCATACCCAGCCCCAACTCTACACCCAGCCCCAGCTCTATAGCCAGCCCCAGCTCTACACCCAGCCCCAGCTCCATACCCAGCCCCAGCTCTACACCCAGCCCCAGCTCTATACCCATCCCCAACTCTATACCCAGCGCCAGCTCCATACCCTGCCCCAGCTCTACACCCAGCCCCAGATCTATACCCAGCCCCAACTCTATACCCAGCCCCAGCTCTATACCCAGCCCCAACTCTATACCCAGCCCCAGCTCTATACCCAGTCCCAGCTCTATAACCATCCCCAGCTCCATACCCATCCCCAACTCTATACCCAGCGCCAGCTCCATACCCTGCCCCAGCTCTACACCCAGCCCCAGATCTATACCCAGCCCCAACTCTATACCCAGCCCCAGCTCTATACCCAGCCCCAACTCTATACCCAGCCCCAGCTCTATACCCAGTCCCAGCTCTATAACCATCCCCAGCTCCATACCCAGCCCCAGCTCTATACCCAGCGCCAGCTCCATACCCTGCCCCAGCTCTACACCCAGCCCCAGATCTATACCCAGCCCCAACTCCATACCCAGCCCCAACTCTACACCCAGCCCCAGCTCTATAGCCAGCCCCAGCTCTACACCCAGCCCCAGCTCCATACCCATCCCCAACTCTACACCCAGCCCCAGCTCTATACCCAGTCCCAGCTCTATACCCAGCCCCAACTGTATACCCAGCCCCAGCTCTATACCCAACCCCAGCTCTATACCCAGTCCCAGCTCTACACCCAGCCCCAACTCCATACCCAGCCCCAACTCTACACCCAGCCCCAGCTCTATAGCCAGCCCCAGCTCTACACCCATCCCCAGCTCCATACCCAGCCCCAACTCTACACCCAGCCCCAGCTCCATACCCAGCCCCAGCTCCATACCCAGCCCCAACTCTATACCCAGTCCCAGCTCTATACCCATCCCCAGCTCCATACCCAGTCCCAGCTCTATACCCAGCCACATCTCTATAGCCAGCCCCAGCTCTCTACCCATTCCCAGCTCTATACCCATCCCCAGCTCTATACCCAGCCCAAACTCTATACCCAGCCCCAGCTCTATACCCATCCCCAGCTCTATACCTCAGCCCCAGCTCTATACCCAGCCCCAGCTCTATACCCATCCCCAGCTCTATACCCCAGCCTCAACTCTATACCCAGCCCCAGCTCTATACCCAGCCCCAGCTCTATACCCATCCCCAGCTCTATACCCAGCCCCAGCTCCATACCCAGTCCCAGCTCTATACCCAACCCCAGCTCTATACCCAGCCCCAGCTCTATACCCAGCCCCAGCTCTATACCCAGCCCCAACTGTACACCCAGCCCCAACTCTATACCCATCCCCAGCTCTCTACCCAGCCCCAGCTCTCTACCCAGCCCCAGCTCTATACCCATCCCCAGCTCTATACCCATCCCCAGCTCTATACCCATCCCCAGCTCTATACCCATCCCCAGCTCTATACCCCAGCCCCAACTCTATACCCATCCCCAGCTCTATACCCAGCCCCAGCTCCATACCCAGTCCCAGCTCTATACCCAACCCCAGCTCTATACCCAGCCCCAGCTCTACACCCAGCCCCAGCTCTATACCCATCCCCAGCTCTATACCCAGCCCCAACTCTATACCCAGTCCCAGCTCTATACCCAGCCCCAGCTCTATACCCAGCCCCAACTGTACACCCAGCCCCAACTCTATACCCATCCCAAGCTCTCTACCCAGCCCCAGCTCTATACCCAGCCCCAGCTCTATACCCATCCCCAGCTCTATACCCATCCCCAGCTCTATACCCATCCCCAGCTCTATACCCATCCCCAGCTCTATACCCATCCCCAGCTCTATACCCCAGCCCCAACTCTATACCCATCCCCAGCTCTCTACCCAGCCCCAGCTCTATACCCATCCCCAGCTCTATACCCATCCCCAGCTCTATACCCATCCCCAGCTCTATACCCAGCCCCAGCTCTATACCCATCCCCAGCTCTCTACCCAGCCCCAACTCTCTACCCAGCCCCAACTCTATACCCAGTCCCAGCTCTATACCCAGCCCCAGCTCTATACCCAGCCCCAGCTCTATACCCCAGCCCCAGCTCTATACCCAGCCCCAGCTCTATACCCCAGCCCCAGCTCTATACCCAGCCCCAGCTCTATACCCATCCCCAGCTCTATACCCCAGCCTCAATAGCGTTGTCATCAAACCCACTATCCTGGCATTACAAGTGTCATTCTGTACCAACTGAGCTACAGAGAACCATACGTATGTCCTGGTGGCCTGTTCTGGGAGGGTTGGTAACCCTTTAGCCCCATCAGCACTCCATCAGCACATATCAGCATATCCCATATCCCAGTGTCTGCACCTCAACAACCACATCCTGGACCACCACAGAGGAAGACTCTGAGTAGGTAGAACTCAGCATAACCCCTGGAACAGTGTCAGATATTTTCTCATCCTTCCACAGGACACATAGACTCACATGACACCTCACACTCTCTCTCACACACACACACGCACACACACAGACATGCACACACGCACACAGACACAGACACACACACACACACACACACAGACACACACACACACACACACACACACACACACACACACACACACACACACACACACACACACACACACACACACACACACACACACACACACAAAGATGAGTGCAGGCTGACAACACTGTGGTGTGACTTATAATTTTCCTGCTCTCTGGTGATGACATCAGAGCCACATGTGGGCTATTTCTGTTTGGTTGCCTGGTGAAAATGAGGTTGTGTCTGATGTGTTGAAAATGAAAAGAAAAGTCCCATATCAAACAATTTCATGCATTGATTAGCATTATAAAAACAGTTCTGTTTGGTGCAAACACAGCTTTGACTTGATGTAGTCTGGTAAAAGTGGATTTTCTCACTGAACAGTGTGTTTATGTTCAGACACTCTATTCCAGGGATAGGCAACTATAGTAGATTCAGCTGTGGGACGATTTTAGTCAGAGCAGATTGTCGGGGGCCAGAACATACTTATAAAAATGTGCACCCAGCAAATTGACGACAAGTCAGCCCAAAAGAGATGGTATTTGAAAATAACATAATAATTTAATATCTTGATTACATTGAGACATGATCATGTCTCTCTTTTATTTGTAGGAACACCTGGGAACAGAATTGAAATATATTTATAACTGATTTATTGGTGAATGACAGTCTTTTTGGACCAAAATAAATCACTTGCGGACAGTTTTGGCCCACGGGGTGCGTCTTGCTGACTCCTGCTCTATTCTCTAGTCTAAATGACTAGATTTACTCATACTCATCCCTCCTCATCCCTCCTCACCCCTTCTCATCAACCCTCACCCCTTCACACCCCTCCTCATCCCTCCTCATCCCATCCTCACCCCACCTCACCTGTCCTCATCCCTCCTCACCCCTTCTCATCAATCCTCACCCCTCCACACCCCTCCTCATCCCTCCTCATCCCATCCTCACCCCACCTCACCTGTCCTCACCCCTCCACACCCCTCCTCATCCCTCCTCACCTCTCTGCACCCCTTCTCATCAACCCTCACCCCTCCACACCCCTTCTCATCAACCCTCACCCCTCCACACCCCTTCTCATCCCTCCTCGCCTCTCCGCAGCCCTCCTCATCCCTTTGTCCTCTCTCTCTCTCCTCCGTATCCTCCCCCTCTCTCTCTCTCCCTAGTAATGAATGCAGGAGGCTGGAACCAGGTAGGGCTGTAGACATGAGTAATGTGGCAAGACTGACTCACACAGTCAGACGTCAGACACTCAGACGTCAGGCTTCAGTGTGGAGACGTCCATGACACACATGCACACACAAATGCACTGTGTAACTGGTAATACAGACAATCTGATCCCCATGGTGCACCACAGTGTTCTTTTTCTTATGAGCAGTAGACCCTGCGGGCAGGCAGTGTGGACAGAGTATGGATCTGTCTGTGAACAATGACCTCCGAGGGCTTACCGTAACACTAACCATTAGCAGGGCACTTCCACTAACGCCAATGTCCCTTTGTGTAGCTAGCTGTTTATATTTTACATTGTGTAGCTAGCTGTTTATATGTTACATTGTGTAGCTGGCTGTTTATATGTTACATTGTGTATCTAGCTGTTTATATGTTACATTGTGTATCTAGCTGTTTATATGTTACATTGTGTAGCTAGTTGTTTATATGTTACATGTTAGCTGTTTGTATGTTACATTGTGTAGCTAGTTGTTTATATGTTACATTGTGTATCTGGCTGTTTATATGTTACATTGTGTATCTAGCTGTTTATATGTTACATTGTGTAGCTATTTGTTTATATGTTACATTGTGTAGCTAGCTGTTTATATGTTACATTGTGTATCTAGCTGTTTATATGTTACATTGTGTAGCTGGCTGTTTATATGTTACATTGTGTATCTGGCTGTTTATATGTTACATTGTGTAGCTAGCTGTTTATATGTTACATTGTGTAGCTAGTTGTTTATATGTTAAATTGTGTATCTAGCTGTTTATATGTTACATGTTAGCTGTTTATATGTTACCTTGTGTATCTAGCTGTTTATATGTTACATGCTAGCTGTTTATATGTTACATTGTGTATCTAGCTGTTTATATGTTACCTTGTGTAGCTGGCTGTTTATATGTTACATGTTAGCTGTTTATATGTTACATGCTAGCTGTTTATATGTTATATTGTGTAGCTAGCTGTTTATATGTTACATTGTGTATCTAGTTGTTTATATGTTACATTGTGTAGCTAGCTGTTTATATGTTACATTGGGTATCTAGTTGTTTATATGTTACCTTGTGTAGCTGGCTGTTGATATGTTACATGTTAGCTGTTTATATGTTACATGTTAGCTGTTTATATGTTACAGGTTAGCTGTTTATATGTTACATTGTGTAGCTAGCTGTTTATATGTTACATTGTGTATCTAGTTGTTTATATGTTACATTGTCTAGCTGGCTGTTTATATGTTACATTGTGTAGCTAGCTGTTTATATGTTACATTGTGTATCTAGCCGTTTATATGTTACATTGTGTATCTGGCTGTTTATATGTTACATGCTAGTTGTTTATATGTTACATGTTAGCTGTTTATATGTTACATTGTGTAGCTAGCTGTTTATATGTTACATTGTGTAGCTGGCTGTTTATATGTTACATTGTGTATCTAGCTGTTTATATGTTACATTGTGTATCTAGCTGTTTATATGTTACATTGTGTAGCTAGTTGTTTATATGTTACATGTTAGCTGTTTGTATGTTACATTGTGTAGCTAGTTGTTTATATGTTACATTGTGTATCTGGCTGTTTATATGTTACATTGTGTATCTAGCTGTTTATATGTTACATTGTGTAGCTATTTGTTTATATGTTACATTGTGTAGCTAGCTGTTTATATGTTACATTGTGTATCTAGCTGTTTATATGTTACATTGTGTAGCTGGCTGTTTATATGTTACATTGTGTATCTGGCTGTTTATATGTTACATTGTGTAGCTAGCTGTTTATATGTTACATTGTGTAGCTAGTTGTTTATATGTTACATTGTGTAGCTGTTTATATGTTAAATTGTGTATCTAGCTGTTTATATGTTACATGTTAGCTGTTTATATGTTACCTTGTGTATCTAGCTGTTTATATGTTACATGCTAGCTGTTTATATGTTATATTGTGTATCTAGCTGTTTATATGTTACCTTGTGTAGCTGGCTGTTTATATGTTACATGTTAGCTGTTTATATGTTACATGCTAGCTGTTTATATGTTATATTGTGTAGCTAGCTGTTTATATGTTACATTGTGTATCTAGTTGTTTATATGTTACATTGTGTAGCTAGCTGTTTATATGTTACATTGGGTATCTAGTTGTTTATATGTTACCTTGTGTAGCTGGCTGTTGATATGTTACATGTTAGCTGTTTATATGTTACATGTTAGCTGTTTATATGTTACAGGTTAGCTGTTTATATGTTACATTGTGTAGCTAGCTGTTTATATGTTACATTGTGTATCTAGTTGTTAATATGTTACATTGTGTAGCTGGCTGTTTATATGTTACATTGTCTAGCTGGCTGTTTATATGTTACATTGTGTAGCTAGCTGTTTATATGTTACATTGTGTATCTAGCCGTTTATATGTTACATTGTGTATCTGGCTGTTTATATGTTACATGCTAGTTGTTTATATGTTACATGTTAGCTGTTTATATGTTACATTGTGTAGCTAGCTGTTTATATGTTACATTGTGTAGCTAGCTGTTTATATGTTACATGCTAGTTGTTTATATGTTACATGTTAGCTGTTTATATGTTACATTGTGTAGCTAGCTGTTTATATGTTACATTGTGTAGCTAGCTGTTTATATGTTACATTGTGTAGCTAGCTGTTTATATGTTACATTGTGTATCTGGCTGTATATATGTTACATTGTGTAGCTGGCTGTTTATATGTTACATTGTGTAGCTACCTGTTTATATGTTACATTGTGTAGCTAGCTGTTTATATGTTACATTGTGTAGCTAGCTGTTTATACGTTACATTGTGTATCTGGCTGTTTATATGTTACATTGTGTAGCTAGCTGTTTACATGTTACATTGTGTAGCTAGCTGTTTATATGTTACATGTTAGCTGTTTATACGTTACATTGTGTATCTGGCTGTTTATATGTTACATTGTGTAGCTAGCTGTTTATATGTTACATTGTGTAGCTAGCTGTTTATATGTTACATTGTGTATCTAGCTGTTTATATGTTACATTGTGTAGCTAGCTGTTTATATGTTACATGCTAGCTGTTTATATGTTACATTGTGTATCTGGCTGTTTATATGTTACATTGTGTAGCTACCTGTTTATATGTTACATTGTGTAGCTAGCTGTTTATATGTTACATTGTGTATCTGGCTGTTTATATGTTACATTGTGTAGCTACCTGTTTATATGTTACATTGTGTAGCTAGCTGTTTATATGTTACATTGTGTAGCTAGCTGTTTATATGTTACATGTTAGCTGTTTATATGTTACATTGTGTATCTAGCTGTTTATATGTTAAATTGTGAAGCTAGCTGTTTATATGTTACATTGTGTAGCTAGCTGTTTATATGTTACATTGTGTAGCTGGTTGTTTATATGTTACATTGTGTATCTAGCTGTTTATATGTTACATTGTGTATCTACCTGTTTATATGTTACATTGTGTAGCTAGCTGTTTATATGTTACATTGTGTAGCTAGCTGTTTATATGTTACATTGTGTATCTGGCTGTTTACATGTTACATGCTAGCTGTTTATGTGTTACATTGTGTATCTAGCTGTTTATATATTACATTGTATATCTGGCTGTTTATATGTTACATGCTAGCTGTTTATATGTTACATGCTAGCTGTTTATATGTTACATTGTGTATCTAGCTGTTTATATGTTACATGCTAGCTGTTTATATGTTACATGCTAGCTGTTTATATGTTACATTGTGTAGCTAGCTGTTTATATGTTACATTGTGTAGCTAGCTGTTTATATATTACATTGTGTATCTGGCTGTTTATATGTTACATTGTGTAGCTAGCTGTTTATACGTTACATTGTGTAGCTAGCTGTTTATACGTTACATTGTGTATCTAGCTGTTTATATGTTACATTGTGTATCTAGCTGTTTATATGTTACATTGTGTAGCTGGCTGTTTATATGTTACATGCTAGCTGTTTATATGTTACATTGTGTAGCTAGCTGTTTATATGTTACATTGTGTATCTAGCTGTTTATATGTTACATTGTGCAGCTAGCTGTTTATATGTTACATGCTAGCTGTTTATATGTTACATGCTAGCTGTTTATATGTTACATTGTGTAGCTAGCTGTTTATACGTTACATTGTGTATCTAGCTGTTTATATGTTACATTGTGTAGCTAGCTGTTTATATGTTACATGCTAGCTGTTTATATGTTACATTGTGTAGCTAGCTGTTTATATGTTACATTGTGTATTTGGCTGTTTATACGTTACATTGTGTATCTAGCTGTTTATATGTTACATTGTGTATCTAGCTGTTTATCTGTTACATTGTGTAGTTAGCTGTTTATATGTTACATGCTAGCTGTTTATATGTTACATTGTGTAGCTAGCTGTTTATATGTTACATTGTGTATCTGGCTGTTTATATGTTACATTGTGTAGCTAGTTGTTTATATGTTACATTGTGTAGCTAGCTGTTTATATGTTACATTGTGTAGCTGGCTGTTTATATGTTACATTGTGTATCTAGCTGTTTATATGTTACATTGTGTATCTAGCTGTTTATATGTTACATTGTGTAGCTGGCTGTTTATATGTTACATTGTGTAGCTAGTTGTTTATATGTTACATGCTAGCTGTTTATATGTTACATTGTGTAGCTGGCTGTTTATATGTTACATTGTGTAGCTAGCTGTTTATATGTTACATTGTGTAGCTAGCTGTTTATATGTTACATTGTGTAGCTGGCTGTTTATATGTTACATTGTGTAGCTAGTTGTTTATATGTTACATGCTAGCTGTTTATATGTTACATTGTGTATCTGGCTGTTTATATGTTACATTGTGTAGCTGGTTGTTTATATGTTACATGCTAGCTGTTTATATGTTACATTGTGTAGCTAGCTGTTTATATGTTACATTGTGTAGCTAGCTGTTTACATGTTACATTGTGTAGCTGGCTGTTTATATGTTACATTGTGTAGCTAGCTGTTTATATGTTACATTGTGTAGCTAGCTGTTTATATTTTACATTGTGTAGCTGGCTGTTTATATGTTACATTGTGTAGCTAGTTGTTTATATGTTACATGCTAGCTGTTTATATGTTACATTGTGTAGCTAGCTGTTTATACGTTACATTGCCTAGGAGAACAACTCTAATAACATCCTCCTCAGCCTTCCCCATAACCTATGTAATGACCCTGTTACAAGTAAGTACAGTTTATGTTTTGCAGCAAAATACTCTATTAACACAGTGTATTTGGTGTGACCTGTGAGCTCTCTGTCCCTGACCTGTCCCAATGTTCACCTTGAGGGCAGGAGTCCTAACGCGGGTGAAATGTGACAGCAGCATCCTCTGTCCGCTAGGGTCGGACAATGGGGTCGGACGATGGGGTCGGACAATGGAAAAAGGGTTCGGACGATGGGGTCTGACGATGGGGTCTGACGATGGGGTCGGACGATGGGGTCGGACGATGGGATCGGACGATGGGATGGGGTCTGACGATGGGGTCTGACGATGGGGTCGGACGATGGGGTCTGACGATGGGGTCGGATGATGGGATCGGACGATGGGATAGGGTCGGACGATGGGGTCTGACGATGGGGTCGGACGATGGGATGGGGTCAGACGATGGGGTCTGACGATGGGGTCGGACGATGGGGTCGGACGATGGGGTCTGACGATGGGGTCGGACGATGGGGTCTGACGATGGGATGGGGTCAGACGATGGGGTCGGACGATGGGGTCTGACGATGGGGTCTGACGATGGGGTCAGACGATGGGGTCGGACGATGGGGTCTGACGATGGGGTCAGACGATGGGGTCAGACGATGGGGTCAGACGATGGGGTCGGCTGCAACTGCTACTCCCAGAGAGGAAACACAGAGCATCAGCTGGATGGTCAAGTGATTCTCCTCAGCACACACACATATACTGGCACACATACACACACACACACACACACACAAATACACACACAAACTGGCATCCGTAGACACAAACAAATGCAGCAACAAAAAAGATACACTCAAGTGAACACTCGCAGACAGCGGCGTGCACATACACACTCGAGTAATGTCAGGTTTTAATACCTGCTAATGGCCTTTAGACTTACCGCCGCTGGCTATGAATAAATCATATCAGTTACGCCACAGCCAATACCTGACCTTCACTGTCTTTGTTGACGTGATCTATAGGTGTATGTGTGTGTGTGTGTGTGTGTGTGTGTGTGGTGTGTGTGTGTGTGTGTGTGTGTGTGTGTGTGTGTGTGTGTGTGTGTGTGTGTTGTGTGTGTGTGTGTGTGTGTGTGTGGGCATGTTGCCATTAGCTGTTCTTAAAATAGCAATAGGCTATGAGAAACAGAGGGGTGTGCGTGTTTAACTACACTCTTAGAAGTGAAGGTGCCTGGAAGAACCTTTTGGGTTGCCACACTGGCGGAACCTTTCCAGTTGAAAAAGGTTCCTCGAGGAACCCCTGTCTATGAACCACAAATATGAACCATTGACTAGCAATGGTTCCTTGAGGAACTCCAGGGGTTCCTTGAGGAACTCCAGGGTTATTCGAGTCACCACAGTGCATGCTTGAGGTACATCTATTCCTTTAGCTCATCATCTGACTGAGATGTTGTAATAACCTCCAGGAACCTACGACAGTGTGTCTTCTATGATGTCACCCTGAGTTCCCTCGTCATCTCTGAGGTCGCCTGCCAGAATAGGGGTGAGATCTGAGGTCGCCACCTAGAATAGGTCTGAGGGGTGAGGTCTGAGGTCGCCTCCCAGAATAGGTCTGAGGGGTGAGGTCTGAGGTCGCCACCCAGAATAGGTCTGAGGGGTGAGGTCTGAGGTCGCCACCCAGAATAGGTCTGAGGGGTGAGGTCTGAGGTCGCCACCCAGAATAGGTCTGAGGGGTGAGGTCTGAGGTATGAGGTCGCCTCCCAGAATAGGTCTGAGGGGTGAAGTCTGAGGTCGCCACCCAGAATAGGTCTGAGGGGTGAGGTCTGAGGTCGCCACCCAGAATAGGGGTGAGGTCTGAGGTCGCCTCCCAGAATAGGTCTGAGGGGTGAGGTCTGAGGTCACCACCCAGAATAGGGGTGAGGTATGAGGTCGCCACCCAGAATAGGTCTGAGGTCTGAGGTATGAGGTCGCCTCCCAGAATAGGTCTGAGGGGTGAAGTCTGAGGTCGCCACCCAGAATAGGTCTGAGGGGTGAGGTCTGAGGTCGCCACCCAGAATAGGTCTGAGGGGTGAGGTCTGAGGTATGAGGTCGCCTCCCAGAATAGGTCTGAGGGGTGAGGTCTGAGGTTGCCACCCAGAATAGGTCTGAGGGGTGAGGTCTGAGGTCGCCACCCAGAATAGGTCTGAGGGGTGAGGTCTGAGGTCGCCACCCAGAATAGGTCTGAGGGGTGAGGTCTGAGGTCGCCTCCCAGAATATGTCTGAGGGGTGAGGGGGTTGAGGAGTGCTCCTGTCAGCCAGGCTGAGAGCAGCTAGGTTGGGATTGGGGCGTATCGATCCTTGCGTGTTGTGTCGGTATCGACGGAGAGATATGTTTCAGGAAGTGACCTTGGCAGGCCCAGATGGACAGACAGAACCGGATGAACAGGGAGACAAACAGAAAGACTGGTACCTGCCAGGATATAGCTCTGTCTCCTACGATGTACCATGCTGGCACCATCAGCCCTGCTGCCCTGACACTTGTGCCACCATGATAGTGTGCTCGGTTCCCGGGACCAACCGTACGTAAACGGGAAAGGGGGATACTTAGTCAGTTGTCCAACTGAATGTATTCAACTGAAATGTGTCTTCCGCATTTAACCCAACCCCTCTGAATCAGTGAGGTGCGGGGTGCTGCTGCCTTAATCGACATAAAAATGTCTGCATGCATGACTGTAAGTCGCTTTGGATAAAAGTGTCTGCTAAATGGTATACTGTAGAAAGGTGACATATCTCCTGAAGGCCACATGGGAGTTTGCAGTGATTCAGATAGTTTTTTTTACATTATATGCGAATGTATAATTCTAAAACATAAATGCAACATGCAGCAATTTCAAAGATTTTACTGAGTAACAGTTCATACAAGGAAATCTGTAAATTTAAATAAATTCATTAGGCCCTAATCTGTGGATTTCACATGACTGGGAATACAGATATTTATCTGTTGGTCACAGATACCTTAAAAAAAGGTAGGGGTGTGGATCAGAAAACTTGTCAGTATCTGGTGTGCAGCGCGACACATTTCCTTCACATAGAGTTGATCAGGCTGTTCAATGATCAGGCTGTTCCTCTTCCATGGCTGTGCGAAGTTGCTGGATATTGGCGGGAACTGGAACACGCTGTCGTATATGTCGATCCAGAGCATCCCAAACATGCTCAATGGGTGACATGTCGGGTGAGTATGCAGGCCATGGAAGAGCTGATACATGTTCAGCTTCCAGGTACTGTGTACAGATCCTCGTGACATGGGGCTGTGCAGTATCATGCTGAAAGATGAGGTGATTCAGATTGAGAAAACTTTAATATCCTCAGAGGCAATTCATCTTGCAGCAGTCATAAAACATATAACATCTAAAAATGTACAATAAATAGCAAAGGATATTTACAAACAAATAGGCAGGGTAAGTAAAATGTCATCGTGCAACATTTGTTAAATTGCAGAATTTCATTCGGAATAAAAGAGTACTTGGCCCAATTCTTTTTTTTTTACCAAAGGTAGTTTGTACCTGTGTCCAGAGGGAAGGAGCTGGAATTCAGGGTGGAGTGTATGGGAAGAGTCAACCGCTATTTTATTTGCCTTATGGAGGGCTCTGCCCAGGTAGAGAGATGACAGTTCTTGCTGTTGCTGCCCCATGACTTTTCCGCATGTCCTGACAATCTTGCACAACCTATTTTTCTGTGCAACCTTGATATTCTCAAACCAGAAGGTCAAGCAGTAGGACAGAATGCTCTCAATTAATGATTTATAAAAGAGAACCATGATGGTTAGATCAACATTAAAAAAGTACAGTTTCCGTAGGAAATACAGTCTCTGTTGGGATTTCTTAAAAATTGCATCAGTGCACTGATCCAAGGATAGCTTGTTGTCAATGACTAGCCCAAGGTATTTGTACTCCTCCACTATTTCAATGGGCTCGCCTTTTATCAATGATGGTGTGTGCATGGTAGTGTTCCTTCCAAGGTCAATCACCATGTCCTTTGCTTTTGATGTATTTAATATTAGACGGGATGACTCACACCAGACAGTAAAATCATTCAGAGCCGGTCCGTGCTCCGTCTCATCCCCTTCGAGAAGACTAACCAAAGCAGTATCGTCAGATTATTTGATCAGTTGGCGCCCTGGAAACCGGCTCCTGTAGCTGTTTGTATACAGTATGTACAGTATGTATAGTACTGGTGAAAAAACACTGCCCTGTGGGGTTCCAACTGAAGTATTGCGCACCTCAGAGAGTGTGTTGCCAACTCCTACCTGCTGAGACCTATCAGTTAGGAAATTGGTGATCCATGTGATAAGCATCAAGTCCAAAGTCTCCTCTCAGTCTGTCTGCGAGGACCAACGGCTTGATTGTGTTAAATGCCGAGGAGAAATCTGCGAACAATACGCACATGGGTTTTACTGCCCTCCAAAAGCATGTACACCAGATGTAAGAGCAAAAGGATGGCAGCATCTGTCCCTCTCTCTGACCAGTATGCAAATTGGAGGGGGGTCAAAAAGGTGACAGGTGGTGTTGATGATGTATGCCTTGATCTTTTCAAGAGATTTAATCAAGAGAGAGGTCAGAGCGACAGGTCTGTAATCATTTGATGCAAACGGATGAGAGGTTTTTGGAACAGGTTCAACAATAGATTTTTTTCCATATGATGGAATTTCCAATGTATCCAGGGACCGCTGAAAGAGAGAGCAGAAAACACCGGATGAATGGTGGTGGCGGATGAATGGCACGACAATGGACCTGTGTTGTGTGACAAAAGTGCATATTTTAAAGTGGCCTTTTATTGTCCCCAGCACAAGGTGCACCTCTGTAATGATGATACTGTTAATCAGCTTCTTGATATGCCCCACACCTGTCAGGTGGGTGGATTATCTTGGCAAAGGGTAAATGCTGACAAACAGGGATGTAAGTACATTTGTGCACAAAATTTGAGAGAAATAAGATTTTTGTGCGTATGGAAAACTTCTTGGATCTTTTATCTCAGCTCATGAAACATGGGACCAAAACTTGACATGTTGCGTTTATATTTTTGTTTAGTATATAAGCATTACCCAATATCACAAACAACGGTTACCGCTTACATGAGGAATATGCACTTCTTGAGTTACAGAAATCCCTGCAGTAGTTACTCTCTCATTCAGTGGACACAAACCAATGCCAATAACAAACTAATGTCCCACAGCGCTCTCAAGTGGTCAGTTGTGGTACTACACCCATTCTGAGAACTTTCCACAAGCCACCCTGTCAATCACCGTTTTGACTCTGCCTCTCATAGAGCTGATTGGAGCTCAGTCAGCCAATCCCCGGACTGCCTACTGTTGGTCTCAACCTGTGTTCAGCCATTATTTATAGAATCCTCAGGATTCTGGGGTGTGAGGGGACAGGGGAAGAAGGGGGAGAAGGAGGGAAGTGTGGGGAGAGATGGGGGGATGTGGGGGATACCGATGAGACAGCTCTCGAGAGAAGGCAGGCTATGTGCCCACTGCCCACAAAATGAGGTAGAAACTGAGCTACACTTCCGAACCTCCTGCCAAATGTATGAACATATTAGAGACATTTTTTTCCCAAAGATCACTGAGACCCACAAAGAATTTGGAAACAAATAAAACATTGATAAACTCTCATATATGTTTGGCAAATCTTAGCAGCAGAATATGAGAAAGGGGCAACCAGTGGTGCACAAACAACATTGTAAATACAGCCTATATTTCTCTGTTTATTTAGATTCCCATTCATGTTCCAACTACTTGCACATTGTTACAACACTGTACATAGCCAATAATATAACATTTGAAATGTCTATATTTTTGTGTAATGTTTTCTAATGTTTCCCTTGTTTATTTCCATTTGGTTTCAAATCAAATTGTATTGGTCATTTACACATGGTTAGTAGATGTAGCGAAATGCTTATGCTTCTAGTTCCGACAGTGCAGTTTATTGTCTATTCCGTTTGCTTTGGCAATGTAGACATATGTTTCCCATGCCAATAAAGCCCTTTGGATTGAATTGAAGACACAGAGAGAGAGAGATTGAGAGACAGAAAGATTGAGATAAACAGAGGGAGGGAGACAGAAATAGGGACAGAGAGATTGAGAAAGAGAGACCTACTGTGATGGTCCGGGCCTAACCACACAAAAACAACACTAGACAATATGGAACACAAAGCTTTTACTATCTCGTCCTGGAATATACAAGGTCTGAGGTCATCTGCCTTTGGCTTAAAGAGCAGGAACCCAGACTGCATTGAAGAAATTGGAAATAGAGACATTGTCATCCTACCAGAAACATGGTATAAAGGAGACAGATCCACTGGTTGCCCTCTAGGTTACAGAGAGCTGGTAGTCACATCCACCAAACTACCAGGTGTGAAATAGGGAAGAGACTCATGGGTATGCTAATTTGGTATATAGCAGACCTAACCCACTCTTAAATTAGTCAAAACAGGATCATTTTACATCTGGCTAGAAATGAATAAAGTAATTATCTCAACAGAGAAAAATGTCATCATGTGTGCTGCCTATATCCCTCCAATAGAATCCCCATACTTTAACGATGACAGCTCCTCAGTTTCCAGGCCCAGGGACATGTACTAGTCTGTGGCAACCTAAATGCCAGAACTGGACAAGAACCCGACACCCTCAGCACACACGGGGACAAACACCTACCTGGAGGTGACAGCATTCTCTCCCCTATATGCCCTCCTAGACACAACTACAACAACATAAATTGTATCATGATGGCGCCGAAGAATGTGGCTGACGTTTTACATTCTTCCAACCAATTGTGCAATTTTGTTATTTTTTTTGCGTTTTGTGTAACTCATTTTTTTACTTATTGTGTACATAATGTTGCTGCTACCGTCTCTAATGACCGAAAATAACTTCTGGACATCAGAAAAGCGATTACTCACCGCGGACTGGAAGATTTTTTTTCCTTTAACGAGTCCGACGAGAAGGATATCCTGATTTCACTGGACAGGCCCAGATGCACGCATTTGGCGTGAAGAAAAGACACCGGAAAAGGGGACGCAGATCGGGGATCCTTCTGAGAAGCCGGAGGCGAGTGAGTAAACTCCCAATGCCTTCCATTCTCCTTGCTAACGTGCAATCATTAGAAAATACAATTGATGACCTACTATTAAGATTATCCTACCAACAGGACATTAAAAACTGTAACATCTTGTGTTTCCCCGAGACGTGGCTGAACGAATAAACGGACAATATAGAGCTGGTGGGATTTTCCATGCACCGGCAGAACAGAGACGCTACCTCTGGTAAGACGAGGTGTGTCTTTTTGTCAATAACAGCTGGAGCGATGTCTAATATTAAAGAAGTCTCGAGTTATTGCTCGCCTGAGGTAGAGTACCTTATGATAAGCTGTCAACCACACTATCTACCAAGAGAGTTCTCATCTGTAATTATTTGTAGCCATCTATTTACCACTACAAAGCGAAGCTGGCACAAAGACTGCTCTAAACCAACTGTATAAGACCATGAGCAAAGAAGAAAATACTCACCCAGAAGTGGAGCTCCTAATGGCCGTGGACTTTAATGCAGGCAAACTTAAATCAGTTTTACCACATTTTTACCAGCATGTCACATGTGCAACCAGGGGAAAAAAATCCTAGACCACCTTTACTCCACACACAGAGATGCGTACAAAGCTCTCCCCCGCCCTCCATTTGGCAAATCTGACCACAATTCTATCCTCCTGATTCCTGCTTACAAGCAAAAACTAAAGCAGGAAGTACCAGTGACTCGCTCAATACGGAAGTGGTCAGATGACACGGATGCTACACTACAGGACTGTTTTGCTAGCACAAACTGGAATATGTTCCGGGATTCATCCGATTGCATTGTGGAATACACCACCTCAGTCATAGGCTTCATCAATAAGTACATCGATGACGTCGTCCCCACAGTGACTGTATGTACATATCCCAACCAGAAGCCATGGATTACAGGCAACATCCGCATCAACGCTTTCAAGGAGTGGGAGACTTTCAAGGAGTGGGAGACTAATCCGGAAGCTTAAAAGAAATCCCGCTATGCCTGTCAGATGAACCATATAACAAGCAAAGCATCAATACAGGATTAAGATTGAATCCTACTACACCAGCTCTGATGCTTGTCGGATGTGGCATGGCTTGAAAACTATTACGGACTGCAAAAGGAAACACAGACGTGAGCTGCCCAGTGATGCAAGCCTACCAGATGAGCTAAATGCCTTTTATGCTTGCTTCGTGGGCAAGGAACTCTGAAGCATGCACGAGAGCACCAGCTGTTCTGGATGACTGTGTGATAACGCTCTCGATAGCCGATGTGAACAAAACCTTTAAACAGGTAAACATTCACAAAGCCCTGGGCCAGACAGATTAGCAGGATGTGTACTCAAAGCATGCGCGGACCAACTGTCAAGTGTCTTCACTGACATTTTCAACCTCTCCCTGACCGAGTCTGTAATACCTATATGTTTCAAGCAGACCACCATAGTCCCTGTGCCCAAGGAAGGGAAGGTAACCTGCCTAAATGATTACCTCCCCGTGGCACTCACGTCGGTAGCTATGAAGTGCTTTGAAAGGCTGGTCATGGCTCACATCAACAGCATCCTCCCGGACACCCTAGAACCACTCCAATGTGTATACCGCCCCAACAGATCCACAGATGACTCAATCTCAATCGCACTTCACCTGGACAAAAGGAACACCTATGTGAGAATACTGTTCATCGACTACAGCTCAGTGTTCAACACCATAGTGCCCACGAAGCTCATCACTAAGCTAAGGACTCTGGGACTAAACACCTCCCTCTGCAACTGGATCCTGGACTTCCTGACGGGCCGCCCCCAGGTGGTAAGAGTAGGCAACAACATGTCTGCCACACTGATCCTCAACACTGGAGCCCCTCAGGGGTGTGTACTTAGTCCCCTCCTGTATTCCCTGTTCACCCACGACTGCATGGCCAAACACGACTCCAACACCATCATTAAGTTTGCTGACGACACAACAGTGGTAGGCCTGATCACCGACAACAATGAGACGGCGTATAGGGAGGAGGTCAGAGAACTGGCAGAGTGGTGGAAGGACAACAACCTCTCCCTCAATGTGAGCAAGACAAAGGAGTTGATCGTGGTCTATAGGATAAGGAGGACCGAGCACGCCCCATTCTCATTGATGGGGCTGTAGTGGAGCGGGTTGAGTTTCAAGTTCCTTAGTGTCCACATCACCAACTAACTATCATGGTCTAAACACACCCAGACAGTTGTGAAGAGGGTATGACAAAACCGTTTCCCCCTCAGGAGACTGAAAAGATTTGGCATGGGCCCCCAGATCCTCAAAAGGTTCTACAGCTGCACCATAGAGAGCATCCTGACCGGTTGAATCACCGCTTGGTACGGCTACTGTTCGGCATCTGACCATAAGGCGCTAAAGAGAGTAGTGCGAATGGCCCAGTACATCACTGGGGAAAAGCTTCCTGCCATCCAGGACCTAAATAATAGGTGGTGTCAGAGGAAAGCCCATAAAATTGTCAGAGACTCCAGTAACCCAAGTTATAGACTGTTTTCTCTGCTACCAGCATGACAAGCGGTATCGGAGCACCAAGTCTAGGACCAAAAGGCTCCTCAACAGCTTCTATCCCCAAGCTATTAGACTGCTAAACAATTCATAAAAATCGCCACCGGACAATTTACATTGACACCCCCCCCCCCTGTACACTGCTGCTACTCGCTGTTTGTTTGTTACCTATGCATTGTAACTTCGCCCCCACCTACATGTACAGATTACCTCAACTAGCCTGTAACCCTGCACACTCACTTGGTACCGGTGCCCCCTGTATATAGCCTCTTTATTGTTATTCTTATTGTGTTGCTTTTTACTATTACTTTTTATTTTAGCCTACTTGGTAAATATTTTCTTCTTCTTGAACTGCACTGTTGGTTAAGGGCTTGTAAGTAAGCATTTCACGGTAAAGTCTACACTTGTTGTATTTGGCACATGTGGCAAATAGTTTGATTTGATTTTATAACCAACAAAAACGGCTCACAACTCCTGCAGCTCTGTCGCACACTTGGTATGTACATGGTCAATGGTAGTCTTCGAGGGGACTCCTACAGTAGGTACACCTATAGCTCATCTCTTGGCAGTAGTACTGTAGACTACCTCATCACTGACCACAACCCAGAGTCTCTTAGAGCGTTCACACTCAGTCCACTGTCACCCCTTTCAGGTCTCAGCAAAATCACAGTCTACTTGAACAGAGCTATGATCAATCATGAGGCATCAAAACCAAAGGAACTGAATAAAATTCAGAAATGCTATAGATGGAAGTAAAGTAGTGTGGAAATCTAACAAAAAACAACTAGGCAACAATAACTGCAATCCCTTCAAGGCAACAACAAATTCCATCCCTTCAATCCCTTATTCCTGGACAAAAGGTTTCACTGTAATAGTGAAGGTGTAATCTTGGCAGTAGAAAACCTAAACAGTATAGTTGACCTCTCAGCTTCACTATCAAATCAAACAAATTCAAGCATACAACCTAAGAAAATTAACAACAATGACAAACGGTTTGATGAAGAAAGCAAAAACCTAAGAAAGAAATTGAGAAACCTATCCAACCAAAAACGTAGAGACCCAGTAAACCTGAGCCTACGCCTTCACTATGGTGAATCACTAAAACAATACAGACATACACTGCGGAAAAAGGAGGAACAGCACGTCAGAATTCAGCTCAATGTAATTGAAGAATCCATAGAATCTAACCACTTCTGGGAAAACTGGAACGCACTAAACCAACAACAACAAAAAGAGTTATCTATCCAAAACGGAGATGTGTGGGTAAACCACTTCTCCATCTTTTTGGCTCTATAACAAAGAACAAAGAACAAACAGCAAAACCATATACATGATCAAATACAAATCTTAGAATCAACTATTAAAGAGTACCAGAACCCACTGGATTCTCCAATTACATTGAATGAACTACAGGACAAAATACAAACCCTCCAACCCAAAAAGGCCTGTGGGGTTGATGGTATGCTAAATTAAATGATAAAATATACAGACCACAAATTCCAATTGGCTATACTTAAACTCTTTAACATCACCCTCAGCTCTGGCATCTTCCCCATTTTTTGGAACCAAGGACTGATCACCCCAATTCACAAAAGTGGAGAGATATTTGACCCCAATAACTACAGGGGGATATGCATCAACAGCGACCATGGGAAAATTCTTTGCATAAAATATACAGACCACAATCTCCAATTGGCTATACTTAAACTCTTTAACATCATCCTCAGCTTTGGCATCTTCCCCATTTTGTGGAACCAAGGACTGTCACGCCCTGACCTGAGAGAGACGGTTTATTTCTCTATTTTGTTAGGTCAGTTTGTGGTGTGGGCATTCTATGTTTTGTATTTCTTTGTTTTGGGCCGAGTATGGTTCCTAATCAGAGGCAGCTGTCTATCGTTGTCTCTGATTAGCAATCATACTTAGGCAGCCTTTTCCCACCTGTGTTTGTGGGTAGTTGTTTTGTGTTTTCTGTACCTGACAGAACTGTGCGCTTTGGTCCCCTTCCTCTAACGACAGCCGTAACAGAACTACCCCGTGCTTACCGTGGGGAGTGAGTGACCGAGCAAGCACCGTGCACAGCTACAGCCAGGTGCGCTCAGTGCAAGCTTCCCACAGTTGCTGTGCTAGAGTTGGCAGTGAGCCAGGAAGAATTGTACCGGCTCAGCGTTCCTGGTCTCCAGTGCGTCTCTTTGGCCCAGGTTATCCAGCGCCAGCTCTACGCACGGTACCCCCCGTTCACCAGCACAAACCAGTTCGTCCTGTGCCAGTGCTCCGCCCTTGCTGGGCTAAAGTAAACATCCAGCCAGGACGGGGTGTGCCAGCCCTAAGCTCCAGACCTCCAGCGCGCCTCCACGGCCTAGTATACCCTGTGCCTGCTCTGCGCACCCAGTCTCCTGTGCGTCTCCCCAGTCCGGTGAGACCGGTTCCAGCTCCACGTAGGAAGCCTCCAGTGATGATCTATGGTCCGAAGCCTCCAGTGATGATCCATGGCACGAAGCCTTCAGTGATGATCCATGGCACGAAGCCTCCAGTGATGATCCATGGCCCGGAGCCTGTAGGGATGATCCATGGCACGAAGCCTCCAGTGATAATCCATGGTCCATGGTCCGGAGCCTCCAGTGATAATCCATGGCACGAAGCCTCCAGTGATGATCCATGGCCCGGAGCCTGTAGGGATGATCCATGGCATGAAGCCTCCAGTAATGATCCATGGTGCGGAACCTGTAGTGATGATCCATGGCACGGAGCCTACAGCGAAGTCCCCCGGTCCGGAGCCTCCAGCGATGCTCCCCAGTCCGGAGCCTCCAGCAACGCTCCCCAGTCTGGAGCCTCCAGCGACGCTCCCCAGTACGGAACCTCCTGAGATGGCCTGCAGCCCGGAACCTCCTGAGATGGCCTGCAGCCCGGAACCTCCAGTGACGATCTGCAGCCCAGAGTCTTCATCGGCGGTCTGCAGCCCAGAGTCTTCATCGGCGGTCTGCAGCCCAGAGTCTTCATCGGCGGTCTGCAGCCCAGCTTCGTGCCATGGATCATCCCTACAGGCTCCGGGCCATGGATCATCACTGGAGGCTTCGTGCCATGGATCATCACTGAAGGCTTCGTGCCATGGATCATCACTGGAGGCTTCGGACCATAGATCATCATCGGCGGTCTGCAGCCCAGAGTCTTCATCGGCGGTCTGCAGCCCAGAGTCTTCAGCGGCGGTCTGCAGCCCAGAGTCTTCAGCGGCGGTCTGCAGCCCAGAGTCTTCAGCGGCGGCTTGCAGTCCAGAGTCGTCAGTGGCGGTCTGCAGCCCAGAGTCTTCAGCGGCGGTCTGCAGCCCAGAGTCTTCAGCGGCGGTCTGCAGCCCAGAGTCTTCAGCGGCGGTCTGCAGCCCAGAGTCTTCAGCGGCGGTCTGCAGCCCAGAGTCTTCAGCGGCGGTCTGCAGCCCAGAGTCTTCAGCGGCGGCTTGCAGTCCAGAGTCGTCAGTGGCGGTCTGCAGCCCAGAGTCTTCAGCGGCGGTCGGCAGTTCAGAGCCCCCGGCGATGATCCACGGTCTGGTTCCTCCGGCGACACAGAAGCCCTCCCCTATAGGTTCAGGTTTGCGGCCGGGAGTCTGCACCTTTGGGGGGGGGGGGGGTACTGTCACGCCCTGACCTGAGAGAGACGGTTTATTTCTCTATTTTGTTAGGTCAGGGTGTGGGGTGGGCATTCTATGTTTTGTATTTCTTTGTTTTGGGCCGAGTATGGTTCCTAATCAGAGGCAGCTGTCTATCGTTGTCTCTGATTAGGAATCATACTTAGGCAGCCTTTTCCCACCTGTGTTTGTGGGTAGTTGTTTTGTGTTTTCTGTACCTGACAGAACTGTGCGCTTTGGTCCCCTTCCTCTAATGACAGCCGTAACAGGACTGATCACCCCAATCCACAAAAGTGCAGACAAAATTGAACCCAATAACTACAGGGGGATATGCGTCAACAGCTACCTTGGGAAAATCTTCTGCATTATCATTAACAGCAGACTCGTACATTTCCTTAGCGAAAACAATGTTCTGAGCAAATGTCAAAAGAGATTTTTACCAATTACCGTATGACAGACCACGTATTCACCCTGCACACCCTAATTGACAAACAAATAAACCAAAACAAAGGCTAAGTCTTCTCATGCTTTGTTGATTTCATAAAACCTTTTGAGTCAATTTGGTATGAGGGTCTGCTATACAAAATGATGTAAAGTGGTGTTGGGGGAAATAAATAGGACATTATAAAATCCATATACACAAACAACAAGTGTGCTGTTCTTTCCCCAGGGCCGGGGGGTGAGACAGAGATGTAGCTTAAGCCCAACCCTCTTTAACATATATATCAAAGAATTGGCGAGGGCACTAGAACAGTCTGCAGTAACCGGCCTCACCCTACTAGAATCTGAAGTCAAATGTTTACTGTTTGCTGATGATCTGGTGCTTCTGCCCCCAACCAAGGAGGTCCAATAGCAGCACCTAAAGCTTCTGCATAGATTCTGTGAAACCTGGGCCCTGACTGTAAATCTCAGTAAGACAAAACAATGGTATTCCAAAAAAGGTCCAGTTACCAGGACCACGAATACAAATTCCATCTGGACACCGTTGCCCTAGAGCACACAAAAAACTATACATTCCTCGGCCTAAACATCAGCGCCACTGGTAACTTCAACAAAGCTGTGATCGATCTGAGAGACAAGACAAGAAGGGCCTTCTATGCCATCAAAAAGAACATAAAATTCAACATACAATTAGGATCTGGCTAAAAATACTTGAATCAGTTATAGAACCCATTGCCCTTTATGGTTGTGAGGTCTGGGGTCCGCTCACCAACTAAGAAATGACAAAATGGGACAAATACCAAATTGAGACTGCATGAAGAATTCTGCAAAAAATATTCCCTGTGTACAATGTAAAACACCAAATAATGCATGCAGAGCAGAATTAGGCCGATACCTGCTAATTATCAAAATCCAGAAAAGAGACGTTACATTCTACAACCACCTAAAAGGAAGCAATTCCCAAACCTTCCATAACAAAGCCATCACCTAAAGAGAGATGAACCTGGAGAAGAGTCCCTTAAGCAAGCTGGTCCTGAGGCTCTGTTCACAAACACAAACAGACCCCACTGAACCGCAGGACAGCAACACAATTAGACCCAACCAAATCATGAGAAAACAAAAAGATAATTACTTCAAATCAAAAATCAAATTTATTTATATAGCCCTTCGTATATCAGCTGAAATCTCAAAGTGCTGTACAGAAAGACAGCCTAAAACCCCAAACAGCAAGCAATGCATGTGAAAGAGGCACGGTGGCTAGGAAAAACTCCCTAGGAAAAACTCCCTAGAAAGGCCAAAAACCTAGGAAGAAACCTAGAGAGGAACCAGGCTATGAGGGGTGGCCAGTCCTCTTCTGGCTGTGCCGGGTGGATATTATAACAGAACATGGTCAAGATGTTAAAATGTTCATAAATGACCAGCATGGTCAAATAATAATAATCATTGTAGTTGTCGAGGGTGCAACAAGCACGTCCGGTGAACAGGTCAGGGTTCCGTAGCCGCAGGCAGAACAGTTGAAACTGGAGCAGCAGCATGGCCAGGTGGACTGGGGACAGCAAGGAGTCATCATGCCAGGTAGTCCCGAGGCATGGTCCTAGGGCTCAGGTCCTCCGAGAGAAAGAAAGAAAGAGAGAATTAGAGAGAGCATATTTAAATTCACACAGGACACCGGATAAGACAAGAGAATACTCCAGATGAAACAGACTGACCCTAGCCCCCCGGCACATAAACTACTGCAGCATAAATACTGGAGGCTGAGACAGGAGGGATCAGAAGACACTGTGGCCCCATCCGATGATACCCCCGGACAGGGCCAAACAGGAAGGATATAACCCCACCCACTTTGCCAAAGCACAGCCCCCACACCACTAGAGGGATGTCTACAACCACCAACTTACCGTCCGAAGACAAGGCCGAGTATAGCCCACAAAAATCTCCGCCATGGCATAACCCAAGGGGGGGCGCCAACCCAGACAGGAAGACCACGTCAGTGACTCAACCCACTCAAGTGACGCACCCCTCCCATGGACGGCATGGAAGAACACCAGTAAGTCAGTGACTCAGCCCCTGTAATAGGGTTAGAGGCAGAGAATCCCAGTGGAAAGAGGGGAACCGGCAAGGCAGAGACAGCAAGGGCGGTTCGTTGCTCCAGCCTTTCCGTTCACCTTCACACTCCTGGGCCAGACTACACTTAATCATAGGACCTACTGAAGAGATAAGTCTTCAGTAAAGACTTAAAGGTTGAGACTGAGTCTGCGTCTCTCACATGGGTAGGCAGACTATTCCATAAAAATGGAGCTCTATAGGAGAAAGCCCTACCTCCAGCCGTTTGCTTAGAAATTCTAGGGACAATTAGGAGGCCTGCGTCTTGTGACCGTAGCGTACGTATAGGTATGTACGGCAGGACCAAATCGGAAAGATAGGTAGGAGCAAGCCCATGTAATGCTTTGTAGGTTAGCAGTAAAACCTTGAAATCAGCCCTTACTTGACACACTGGAAAGAATTAACATAAAATCAGAGCAAACTAGAATGCTATTTGGCCCTAAACAGAGAGTACACAGTGGCAGAATACCTGACCACTGTGACTGACCCAAAATTGAGGAAATCTTTGACTATGTACAGACTCAGTGACTATAGCCTTGCTATTGAGAAAGGCCGCCGAAGGCAGACATGGCTCTCAAGAGAAGACAAGCTATGTGCACACTGCCCACAAAATGAGCTGGAAACTGAGCTGCACTTCCTAACCTCCTGCCAAATGTATGACAATATTAGAGACACATATTTCCCTCAGATTACACAGACCCACAAATAATTCTAAAACAAATCCAATTTTGATAAACTCCCATATCTATTGCTTAAAATTCCACAGTGTGCAATGACAACAGCAAGATTCGTAACCTATTGCGAAAGAAAAGGGCAACCAGTGAAGAACAAACACCATTGTAAATACAACCCATGTTTATGTTTATTTATTTTCTATGTTGTACTTTAACTATTTGCACATTATTACAAAACTGTATATATAATATAATATTACATTTGAAATGTCTTTATTCTTTTGGAACTTTTGTGAATCTATTTAACTTGCTTTGGCAATGTAAACATATGTTTCCCATGCCAATAAAGTCCCTTAAATTGAAATGAAATTGAATTGAGAGGGAGAGAGAGAGAGCGAGAGAGAGAGAGAGGGAGGGAGAGAGCGAGAGACTGATAGAGGGGCATGGAAGGAGAGAGCGAGAGACAGAGAGAGAGAGAGAGAGAGAGAGAGAGAGAGAGAGAGAGGGAGGGAGAGAGAGCGTGAGCCTGAGAGAGAGAGGGGCATGGAAGGAGAGAGCGAGAGACAGAGAGAGAGAGAGAGAGAGAGAGAGATACTGAGAGAGAGAAAGAGAGAGGGAGCAAGAGACAGAGAGAGAGCGAGAGAGAGAAAGAGTGAGAGCGAGAGAGAGAGAAAGCGTGAGAGAGAGACAGAGAGAGCGAGCGAGAGGGAGGGAAGGAGAGAGCGAGAGACAGAGAGAGAGAGAGTGAGAGAGAGAGAGGGAGGGAGAGAGCGTGAGCCTGAGAGAGAGAGGGGTATGGAAGGAGAGAGCGAGAGACAGATAGAGAGAGAGCGAGATACTGAGAGAGAGAGAGAGAGAGAGAGAGAGAGAGAGAGAGAGAGAGAGAGGGGGAGGGAAGGAGAGAGCGAGAGACAGAGAGAGGGAGAGAGAGAAAGAAAGAGACAGAGAGAGAGAGGGAGGGAGAGAGAGAGAGGAAGGGAGAGAGCGTGAGCCTGAGAGAGAGAGGGGCATGGAAGGTTAGAGCGAGAAACACAGAGAGAGAGACAGAGAGAGAGAGAGGGAGGGAAGGAAGGAGAGAGCGAGAGACAGACAGAGAGAGAGAGAGAGAGGGAGGGAGAGAGGGAGGGAGGGAGAGAGCAAGAGACAGAGAGAGAGTGAGGGAGAGAGAGAGGGAGGGAGAGAGCGAGAGACAGAGAAAGAGACAGACAGAGAGAGACATAGAGAGAAAGAGAGAGAGAGGGAGATAAAGATGACCAGTCACTTTAGTAGTGCAGAGTACACATTGATCCTCTCCTTCCAGGCTGTCGGGTTTCAGACTAATGCTCCATCCTCTGATAGAGGGAGACTGGAAGAGAACAGAGACAAATATAAAAAGAGTGGCCAAGGAAGATCTGAGTACTTGCCTAGGCTTCAGCTCAATGGACTAACAGTCTTGTGGTGCACAACCCAGATTCAAATCTGTACCTAATTAACAACAATAATATAAGTGCAACGTTGTGGATGTATCATGTATCACCCTCATATTGAACTCTGGACCGTGAAGCCAGTTCCACTTCATTTTTTTTTCTTTATTATTTCCCTCCAATCAGAGACTGATTTAGAAATGGGATACCGGGCTCCAGACCATAGTTTAAGAGTTGAATATCCCTAATGTACCACAAAAAAGTGCCAATTGTCACACATGAACAATGTATAATGCAATACCTCCTAACTAGCTGCAATCAATGGGATGACTGCATGAAATACAGTTGTTGATATGCCACACTAATAAAGCTACATTCGATGTATTTTGTTGCATGCATAACTGAGAGGTAATTTGATGGAAGATGGGTCTTCTTTGAACTACATATCCCATCTATTTTCATTGTTTGTGACGAAACACAACGCATACGCATTGGAGGGGGTTGGTCGGGTCTGTGTTTACTTCCGGATTTCGTTCGCAGCAGCAGCTGAAGACCGCTGTAGCTAGCGGTTTGATCTGCATAGTAATTTTCGTGCAATTTAGCATTCATGACAGAGTGTAGCTAGCTAGCTAGACAAGCGGCGTCCCAAAACAAGATTCGGTTCATTCAGTCCTGTAGTCGGCGAATGACATTAGGTACGCTAGCGGACGGCGACATAAAAACCGAAGCCACGAGATACCTCGCTGACCGGAAAGTGGACCGAGACCGTTGCCCGCTCACCTCCACTCGTCTTCGAGCTCAAAGTCACTCAATGCTGCGCTCCTCTCGCTCGCCCTCGGCGCAGCACCTCGGCTCCGACTAACTAGATAGTTGTTCATGTTCTTGTTGTTATCTAAACTCAGGTTCAAAACAAGGACACAAGCGATACGTTTTTGACATTTGACGACCAAATTAGGGATCGAGAGACACCGATCCACGGAGAGAGACGGGTCGGGACCAGGCGGCGAAGCGAGGGTTGGCCGGATAAAGTAGGGGGTCGCCTCCAACCCATCCTGGTGGATTTATTCCTAGATACAAGCATCACCATGGATTGGTTAATGGGGTGAGTACAGCTACCCCTTCCCACTGTCACGTTGACAGCACATAGCTAACGTTACCAGTTAATAATCCATTTTTGTGGCCGGTGATATTTGACAACAAATCAAACGAGGTTTACTGTATCAGAACATGTACGATGAACAAGACTAGCAGTGAAAATTAGTACACTTTCCTCTAGATGGCTAGTTAGCTTGCCAAGTAGAGATCATTATGCAATCTTCTCATTTTTAGGAAACAACGGTAACGTTAACCTGCGGGCGGAGCATCCCGTGGCCTGTGTAGCACAGCCAGCGGCCCAGATTAGGTCCTGAAAATGTATTGTTACACACTACTTTATTTTTAGGCAGATTTATTTAGCTAGCGACCTAGCCGTGTTCTGTGTAACGTTATTTCCCTCGCAAGGTGCGTTGTTTGACTAACGTTTTGAACAGGTTTCAAGTAGCTAGCTAGTTTATTAGCTATTTATCCAGCTAGCTACGTTACGTTGGCTTGGTATTTACTGTAAATTGGACCGCTAAAGCTAGCTGGAGGGCTAGCTGGAGGGCTAGCTGGAGGGCTAGCTGGCTGACAGCACACAGGCCCGGTGACTTCTGCCGATGTTGAGACTTTTTCCAGTCTAAAATACATGTTATATCTACAATGTAGCAGATTTTGTTAAAGCAAATACAATTTGATTTCAGAGGTTATCATGACAGTGTAGTTTGTGCAGATCAATTGTGTTGAAATGCAAGTGTGTGGTTTTGGTGGTGACATCATGCGAGTTGACACCGCTCGAGCCGCGTATGCGATGCTGACCTGTCACTTCATTTTTGTTTGACACTACCGTTTTAGGAGTCCTACATCTGAAAATAGAGTTTGATATGGATTTTAGAGCTATAGCTCAGCATATTTAATGTTTATTGTGAGTTTATTACACTTCCGTGCCCATTTGCCAATTCCAGTCTTTCCATCATGACATGTGAGACATTGCAAGACAAGTGTATTCTCTCATTTGCCTTAGTTTTGTTTATTGACTACAGATTTGTTTCATGACTTAGTTGCACACTATTTACAATGCAAACTCCGGTGAATCAGGCATGGGCAGAGTCTTAATTCATATTTGCATGCAAAGAGAGGAGAGTAATGAAAATGTAATCGACAACTTTGCATTGGCATGATAAGCCCAGAACATACAAATAATTAGCAGGTAGACGGATTTGCCTGTTTGTGAACTCACTCAAGGAGTATACGGCTGTATATGGCTTGTGTGGAGATCGGCCTCTTAATCACTTGCTGTGTGTTTTATAATGTTTATCCTGCAGTATTTTGTTATGGTATTATTTCAGTCATTTGTTGCTTGATACTGTATAGAAGATTCCTCTGTATTGTCAGATGACATATCTAAGCACATTTGAACGATTAGGCCTATCTCTCTGTTATTTGTGTGTCCGTGTGTGTGCTTATGGAGAGATCAATGCTCCTTCTTCATAAAGACACACGTCTGTCTGTCTGTCTGTCTGTCTGTCTGTCTGTCTGTCTGTCTGTCTGTCTGTCTGTCTGTCTGTCTGTCTGTCTGTCTGTCTGTGTGTCTGTGTGTGTGTGTGTGTGTGTGTGTGTGCGTGCGTGCGTGCTCCTGGGCCACCACTGATATCATCTCCCAGCAAGGATCTAGAACACAACACAGTGACAGAACATAACACTTCCTTTGTCTGCCCGGCAGCGGTGTCACGGCAGGATTTAAGTCCCCACTGAAAGGTGTGCCGCCGTCAGTGTGAGGGAGGGTAGAGGAAGGGGTGGAGGCCTGCTGTTTGGCTGCTTCTCCTCAACATGACATTCTGGCTGAGAGATAACAACAAGGCAATCATGGCCTCATTGGAACCCTGACAAAATATGAACCAGGCACCAGCTACAACAAATAGTTTTTATCTGCATTCGTCGCCTGACTTCTGGTTGATGTGGCGGTGTTGACAGGTCTCATGTTCTCATTTTTCATCTGGGAAAAATATGTATTATCTTTCTCCGTATCCTCTGCCTCTCTCTCCCTCTGCCTTCAGACCGTTTCCCCCCTTCAGTTTGTGCTTTCAGACCTGAACTGGTTGATATGTCTGTAATTCATGTTTAAGTGCAACATTGTTTAGCCTTGCAGACAGGGAGGATCAGACAGAGAGCAATTGTAGTCTACTACACAGCACAAACTTAACCTTATGCACCTTTTATCGGCTACTGTTCAGATCAATGAAGTTATGACTCTGTCATCTACCCACTTCATGAAGGCCTTGACAACAAGCACAATGCCCAGCTGGACATCGGAAGGTGTGGCCCATATTCTGCTGCTCTCGTGTGTGTGTGTGTGTGTGTGTGTGGGGCCCGTACTGATGAGGGAGAGAAGGATGGAAGGAGAAATAAGGACCCACTGAGACTGATGGAGGAGAGAGGGTGAAATGGGAGATAAAATGTTATTCATCACATGCTTCGTAAACAACAGGTGTGGACTAACAGTGAAATGTAGAAAGAAAAACAATTGAAAAGTAAAACGGGTAATAATAAAAGTAATAATGAGTAACGATAACTTGGCTATATACACAAGGTACCAGTACCGAGTCGATGTGCAGGGGTACGAGGTAATTGGGGTAGATATGTAAATATAACTAGGAATAAAGTGACAGATAATAAGCAGCAGCAGTGTGTGTGTTGAGGCAGAAAAGAGAGTCTGGGTAGCTATTTGGTTAACTATTTAACTAACTATTTAGCAGACTTAAGGCTTGGGGGTTGAAGCTGATCAGGGTCCTTTTGGTTCCAGACTTGGTGCATCCGTACTGCTTGCCATGCGGTTGCAGAGTGAACAATCTATGACTTGGGTGACTGGAGTCTTTGACAATTTTTGGGCTTTCCTCTGATACCGCCTGGTATAGAGGTCCTGGATGGCAGGGAGCTCCGGCCCAGTGATTTACTGAGCCATACGTACTACCCTCTGTGGCGCCTTGCAGTCGGAAGCCAAGCAGTTGCCATACCAAGTGGTGATGCAGCCAGTCAAGACGCTCTCTGGTGCAGCTTTATAACTTTTTGAGGATCTGAGGGCCCATGACAAATCTTTTCAGCCTCCTGAGGGGGAAGAGGTTTTGTGAAGAGGTGTTTTTGTGCCCTCCACAACTGTGACCCACTCCACTCCAGCCCCATCGATGTGAATGGGGGCGTGCTAGGCCTTTCATTTCCTGAAGTCCATGATCAGCTCCTTTTGTCTTTCTGATGTTCAGGAAGGGGTTGTTGTCCTGGCATCACACTGCCAGGTCTCTGACCTCCTCCCTATAGGCTGTCTCTTCATCGTTGGGGATCAGGCCTACCACCGCCATGTCGTCGGCAAACGTAATGATGGTATTGGAGTCGTGGGTGAACAGGGAGTACAGGAGGGAACTAAGCACGCACCACTGAGGGGCCCCTGTGTTGAGGGTTAGCGTGGCGGATGTGTTGTTGCCTACCCTGACCACCTTGGGGTGCCCCGTCAGGAAGTCCAGGATCCAGTTGCAGAGGGAGGTGTTCAGTCACAGGGTTCTTAGCTTAGTGATGAGCTTTATTTTTTTTTAAAAAATTTTTCACCTTTATTTAACCAGGTAGGCTAGTTGAGAACAAGTTCTCATTTACAACTGTGGCCTGGCCAAGATAAAGCAAAGCAGTGTGACACAGACAACAACAGAGTTACACATGGAATAAACAATAAACAAGCCAATAACACAATAAACAAGTCAATGACACAGTAGAAAAAAAGGTCTATATACAGTGTGTGCAAATGGAGTGAGGAGGTAAGGCAATAAATAGACCATAGTAGCGAAGAATTACAATTTAGCAGCTTAACGCTGGAGTGATAAATGAGCAGATGATGATGTGCAAGTAGAGATACTGGTGTGCAAAAGAGCAGAAAAGTAAATAAAACAGTATGGGGATGAGGTAGGTAGATTGGGTGGGCTATTTACAGATGGGCTATGTACAGCTGCAGCGATTGGTTAGCTGCTCAGATAGCTGATGTTTAAAGTTAGTGAGGGAAATATAAGTCTCCAGCTTCAGTGATTTTGGCAATTCGTTCCAGTCACTGGCAGCAGAGAACTGGAAGGAAAGGCGGCCAAAGCAGGTGTTGGCTTTGGGGATGACCAGTGAGATATACCTGCTGGAGCGAGTGTTACGGGTGGGTGTTGTTATCGTGATCAGTGAACTGAGATAAGGCGACGCTTTACCTAGCATAGACTTATAGATGACCTGGAGCCAGTGGGTCTGGTGACGAATATGTAGCGAGGGCCAGCCGACTCGAGCATACAGGTCGCAGCGGTGGGTGGTAAGGTGATTTGGTAACAAAACGGATGGCACTGTGATAGACTGCATCCAGTTTGCTGAGTAGAGTATTGGAAGCTATTTTGTAGATGACATCGCCAAAGTTGAGGATCGGTAGGATAGTCAGTTTTACTAGTGTATGTTTGGCGCCGTGAGTGAAGGAGGCTTTGTTGTGAAATAGATAGCCCATTCTAGATTTTTATTTTGGATTGGAGATGTTTAATATGAGTCTGGAAGGAGAGTTTACAGTCTAGCCAGACACCTAGTTATTTGTAGTGGCCCACATATTCTAGGTCAGAACCGTCCAGGGTGGTGATGCTAGTCGGGCGGGCGGGTGCAGGCAGCGAACGGTTGAAAAGCATGCATTTGGTTTTACTAGTGTTTAAGAGCAGTTAGAGGCCACGGAAGGAGTGTTGTATGGCATTGAAGCTTGTTTGGAGGTTAGTTAGCACAGTGTCCAAGGAAGGGGCAGAAGTATACAGAATGGTGTCGTCTGCGTAGAGGTGGATCAGGGAATCGCCTGCAGCAAGAGCGACATCATTGATATATACAGAGAAAAGAGTCGGCCCGAAAATTGAACCCTGTGGTACCCCCATAGAGACTGCCAAAGGTCCGGACAACATGCCCTCCGATTTGACACACTGAACTCTGTTTGCAAAGTAGTTGGTGAACCAGGTGAGGCAGTCATTAGAGAAACCAAGGCTATTGAGTCTGCCGATAAGAATACGGGGATTGACAGTCGAAAGCCTTGGCCAGGTTGATGAAGACGGCTGCACAGTACTGTCTTTTAACTTTGTGGGCACAATGATGTTGAATGCTGAACAGCATTCTCACGTAGGTGTTCTTTTTGTCCAAGTGAGAAAGGGCAGTGTGGAGTGCAATAGAGATTGCATCATCTGTGGATCTGTTGGGGTGGTAAGTGAATTGGAGTGGGTGTCTGGGATTATGGCGAATTGGAGTGGGTATCAGGGTGTCTGGGATTATGGTGTTGATATGAGCCATGACCAGCCTTTCAAAGCATTTCATAGCAGCAGATGTGAGTGCTACAGGGCGAGATTCACTTAGACAGGTTACCTTGGCGTTCCTAGGCACAGGGACTATGGTGGTCTGCTTGAAACATGTAGGTATTACAGACTGTGTCAGGTTGAAAATGTCAGGGAAGACACTTGCCAGCTGGTTGGCGCATGCTCTGAGTACGCATCCTGATAATCCTTCTGGCCCTGCGTCCTTATGAATGTTGACCTGTTTAAAGGTCTTACTCACATCGGCAACGCAGAGCGTGATCACACAGTCGTCCCGAACAGCTGGTGCTCTACGCATGGTTCAGTGTTGCTTTCCTTGAAGCGAGTATAGAAGGCATTTAGCTCATCTGGTAGCTTGTGTTACTGGGCAGCTCGTGGCTGGGTTTCCCTTTGAGAGGGAGATAAAGATGACCAGTCACTTTAGTAGTGCAGAGTACACATTGATCCTCTCCTTCCAGGCTGTCGGGTTTCAGACTAATGCTCCATCCTCTGATAGAGGGAGACTGGAAGAGAACAGAGACAAATATAAAAAGAGTGGTCAAGGAAGATCTGACTACTTGCCTAGGCTTCAGCTCAATGGACTAACAGTCTTGTGGTGCACAACCCAGATTCAAATCAAATCTGTACCTAATTAACAACAATAAAGCTACATTCGATTCGCTAAGCTAGCTGGAGGGCTAGTTGGCTGACAGCACACAGGCCCGGTGACTTCTGCCGATGTTGAGACTTTTTCCAGTCTAAAATACATGTTATATCTACAATGTAGCAGATTTTGTTAAAGCAAATACAATTTTATTTCAGAGGTTATCATGACAGTGTAGTTTGTGCAGATCAATTGTGTTGAAATGCAAGTGTGTGGTTTTGGTGGTGACATCATGCGAGTTGACACCGCTCGAGCCGCGTATGCGATGCTGACCTGTCACTTCATTTTTGTTTGACACTACCGTTTTAGGAGTCCTACATCTGAAAATAGAGTTTGATATGGATTTTAGAGCAAGCCCTCCCACATCCGACGAGTGGCAGTGCCGGTGTAGTACATTTCGATCTTAGTCCTGTATTGACGCTTTGCCTGTTTGATGGTTCGTTGACGGGCACAATGGGATTTCTTATAAGCGTCCAGGTTAGTGTCCCGCTCCTTGAAAGCGGCAGCTCTAGCCTTTTGCTCAGTATGGATGTTGCCTGTAATCCATGGCTTCTGGTTGGGATATGTACTTACGGTCACTGTATGGATGATGTCATCGATGCACTTATTAATGAAGTAGGTTTACTGATGTGGTAAACTCCTCAATACCATGGATACCATGGTCTTGTTGCTTAGAAATGCTCTCGTTGTTATGATGGAGGGATGAAAACTTAATGATGGAGGGAAAAAGAGGGTGATATGAGAACCCCTAATGGGGGAGAGATGAAGTAACAAAGAAAAGGTTGACAGGACCATGACAAGATGGATAGATATAAGACGATATGGGAGTTGCTGATAGGTGAAAGCTGGAGTGAGTGAAGCTGAGCTTGTCCACTGAGGTCATTGATTGGTGCAGTAATTAGTAGGTCACTTTGGTGTGTCGTGGTCGGAATGATGATCTCAAAGACAACGTGTGTGTGTGTATGCAGTGGTGTAAAGTACCTAAGTAAAAATACTTAAGTACTACTTAAGTAGGTTTTTGAGGTATCTGTACTTTACTATTCATATTTTTGTCAACTTTTACTTCATTACATTACTAAAGAAAATTCTGTACTTTTTACGCCATACATATTCCCTGACACCCAAAAGTACTAGTTACATTCTGAATGCTTAGCAGGACAGGAAAATGGTCTAATTCACACACTTATCAAGAGAACATCCCTGGTCATACCTGCTGCCTAGGATCTAGCGGACTCACTAAACACATGCTTCGTTTGTAAATTATGTCTAAGTGTGGGTGCGTGCCCCTGGCTATCCGTAAATTAAAAAAAAAAAAGAAAATGGTACCGTCTGGTTTGCTTAGTATAAGGAATATGAAATGATTTCTACTTTTGATACTTAAGTATATTTAAAGCCAAATACTTTTAGAATTTTACTCAAGTAGTATTTTACTGGTTGACTTTTACTTGAGTCATTTTCTATGAAGGTATCTTTACTTTTACTCAAGTATGACAATTGGGGTACTTTTTCCACCACTGTGTGTGTGTCCATCTAGGCATTGTGCAACGGCTTGTTGTTGGACCTTCACAAGGTTTGTAGATGATTGGGGTGTCATTGTGTTTCCGTATTCTTGTGTATGTTGGTCCCATGACCGAATGTACCCCTTTGAAACAGACAGGTGCGACAGGTGTTTAATCCTTCATTCATTACCAATCCATCACTGAAAAGCAGGATGGAGGGAGCGAGAGAGAAAAATGCCAACTACTAAATGGTGTTAACTTTAGGGTGAATGACCTGAACAATGGCTTTCAAGTAAAATTGTATTTGTTGCGTACACATTTTGCAGATGTTATCAGTGCAGCGAAATGCTTATGTTTCTAGCTCCAACAGTGATACCGAACTAAACAATACACACACTTTCCTTTAAATATGAATGAATAAATCAAGAAATATCAGCACGAACAATGTCAGAGTCTGACATATCAATATATATGTATATGATGGTGTGTATAGACAGTGTGGACAGTATATGAATAGGAAAGGTGTGTACAGCAGTAGTTATATAGGATGAGACTTGACTAGAATACATTATATACATATAAAGTGGGTAAAACAGTATGTAAACATTATTAAAGTGGCCAGTGTTAAATGACTGTGTACATAGGGCAGCAGTCCCTAAGGTGCAGGGGAGAGTACCAGGTGGTAGCCAGCTAGTAACAGTTACTAAGTTCAGGGCATTGTACTGGGTGGATGCTGGCTAGTGGTGACTATTTAAGTCTGATGGCCTGGAGATATAGAAGCTGTTTTTCAGTCTCTCTTTCCCAGCTTTGATGCACCTGTACGGTCTCTGCCTGCTAGATGGTAGTGGGGTGAACAGGCCGTGGCTCGGTGGCTGAGGTCCTTGATGATCTTCTTAGCCTTCCTTTGACTTCCGGGTGCTGGATATGTCCTGGAGGGCAGGCAGTGGGCCCCCGGTGATACGTTGGGCTGGCCGCACCACCCTCTGGAGAGCCCTGAGATTGTGGACGGTGCAGTTGTTTTATCAGGCGGTGAAACAGCCCGGCAGGATGCACTTAGTGATGCGTCTGTCTTTATTTGAGTAGGTAGTGGATGGAAATGAATCAAACACAGGCTAGATATTTTCCAATACCGACATCAGCCTGTAGCAGACACACATGGACAGTTCTTATCTCCATAGGCTCTGTAGAAAATGGGAACAATGCTCCTGATAACATCAAATATTTCACTAACTCAGACACATGAATAGGCTTCATATGTTAAAGGTTTGATTTGGAATCTGACTGGGCTAGCACATGCTTACCCATCGTGGTTAGATTGGAGTCATGTGAGACTGGATAACCGGCGGGCGACCATGTCCTTTTGGAGTCGAGCTGTACACCTAATAATAACGATGATGCTGCTGCTGCTGATGAGTCACATGACCTCTGGCCAATGGACAGCTGAGATGACTGGAGGGGAGATTCATAGAGCTATATATAAACTCACATTACACACAGGTCTGGTGATTTATTAAAGCATAGTCACTCACACCATAGTTACACAGCCAAATGTTGTGTGTGTGTTTCATTGTCTGTGTATACAGTAGGTGTGTGTTTTATAAATACACTACATGACCAGTATGTGGACACCTACTTGTTAAACATCTCATTCCAAAATCATGGGCATTAATATGGAGTTGGTCCCCCTTTGCTTCTACTCTTCTGGGAAGGCTTTCAAATCGATGTTGGAACACTGCTGGAGACTTGCTTCCATTAAGCCTCAAGAGCATTAGTGAGGTCGGCACTGATGTTGGCCGATTACGCCTGGCTCGCAGTTGGCGTTCCAATTCATCGTAAAGGTGTTCGATGGATTTGATGTCAGGGCTCTGTGCAGGCCAGTCAAGTTCTTCCACACCGATCTCAACAAACCATTTCTGTATGGACCTCGCTTTGTGCACAAGGACATTGTCATGCTGAAACAGAAAGGGCCTTCCCCAAACTGTGGCTACAAATTTGGAAGCACAGAATTGTCTAGAATGTAATTTTATGCAGTAGCATTAAAATTTCCCTTCACTGGAACTAAGGGGCCTAGCCTGACCCATGAAAAACAGTCCCAGACCATTATTCGCGGCTGACCCATTGTTGCTCCTAGACGTTTCCACTTCACAATAACAGCACTTACAGTTGACTGGGGCAGCTGTAGCAGGGCAGAAATTTGACAAACTGACTTGTTGGAAAGGTGGCATCCTAGTGCCACTTTGAAAGTCACTGAGCTCTTCAGTAAGGCCATTCTACTTCCAATGTTTGTCTATTGAGATTGCATGGCTTTGTGCTTCATTTTATACATCTCTCAGCAGTGGGTGTGGCAGAAATAGTCCAATCTACTAATTTGAAGGGGTGTCTACATACTTTTGTATATCTATTGTTTGAGTAGACATACTGTATACCTGTTTGTGTGTTTCTGTTTTATGTATGTACTACCTCTTTTTACATTTGACTCATGGTGTGTATTCATAGAAAGTTATCTAAATGTCCTGGTACACTTCATAGCTGCCGTCAATGCTCATTCGCAGCCATGTCCTCATCTCAACCCTTGTGCTTTATCTGTACCATCTCACACGCACACTAGCGCGCGCACACACACCGCAGCAGTGTAAGTGAGTTTTCTCTGCTAGAGCTGAAGATATTCACAGCAAATTAGCCAGTATTACCTAGTGTTGATTTTCCAGTGTAACATTTATAGTGTTGATTCTGGTGTTAAATGAACACTGTAAGTGTTAAATGAACAGTCAGTGGTGTAAAAGAAGCCCAGTGTAGGGCTGTGCGATATATCAAATTCAAATTAATTTGATATAATGTTTTTACGCGATATTCCAAGTATCGCAAGATCAAGGTTTTGTTGTTTTTGTTTTATGAGCGTTTGTCTGCTTGTTCTCATGTTGTATTTTTGGTCTCGTCTCCTTCACTCCTCTGTGCTGTGTGCACCTTCCCATTCATACCAGAGATCTGTATATAATGATTAGATGCACGTCTCCGCCCTAACAATGGGAGTTGTTGTCCTAAAGACGGGAAGGCAGGCGACAAGCTCACAGTAGGTCCAAAATAAACTCATAGAAACACATTACCTTATTGTTGTACTGATTTTAGAGGGAATGAAACCTCTCGCTTCGCCTCTTCCTCTATGGTTTAAACGTTCACCAAGACCTTCCCCTACCTCTCACGCCAACAGTTGAGAGATCACATCTTCCTCTCTGACAAGCGCTTTCAACTCGCTATTTGCATTTGAGGTTTGGTCCAACAAAATGGGTCATATGGACACTGAAACACATTGAGGCATTATTTTACTGTAATAGAGGACAAGTTAACGTTTCTAACTATACCCTTTTATGTCTCAACTACTCAAATTGTGCACAGAGCAGACACTACTAAAACGAGAGTATCAATGAACATTGATTCTGGAAAATGAATGCTCAGTTGGTCGTGTGTAGCATTGGTGTACAAGAATGTTATACTAGCCGTCTAGTCTGTGCTTTATAAATGTTCAATAAGCATAAAACACAATTATATAAGGAATTGGCAACTCATTTTAATTCTGAGAAATAAGGTAGGCCACTTGATTTCAACATCTGAACTAAGTGGACAGGCTTACAGGCTGACTACACCGCTTGCATCGCGTGTGCGAGCATTGCAAAATAATTTTTGAACTCTATATTATTCAACGAGCGTCTGTGTTGCCAAGGGCTAAAATAGAAGTCAGTTCTATTTGTGATACAGATCGCGCTGCAAGTCCTGCCTCTCCTATCTCCTCATTGGTTTATAGAAGCAGGTACCCACTGCCATCTCCTCATTGGTTATACAAGGTCGGTGGCGGTAATGCACCTAATTTATGAAAGTTGCCAATCGAAATATAAAGTCAAGAGAAACAAAACCCTAGTAGGAAGAGAGATGATTATAAATGACTCCGTTGACCATTTTATGTGTGAATTAATGGTCGGAGTAGAGGACCTTGTGCATTTCAAGTAAAATAACAACTCAATGTTTATATCCCAGGACAAATTAGCTAGTAACAGCAAGCTAGCTCAATAGGACGAATTAGCTAGCAAGTGCAAGCTAGCTAGCTAAATTGCTATAAATGTTTAATGCTTTTCGACCTGTCCCCAAATTAATGTAATTGGTTAAGAGTTTGTTTTGATATTTTAACCTGCGTGTCGTGATCGCGTTTGGTGTGGGGGGGCTAAAATAAATGTATGCACGATGGTGCACGCGCGCAGCCCGTTTGGGTTCCGTGTAACATGCTGTTCAAACAGTTAAAGACAGACAAAATGATGCTTTCATAACAATTCAACTGTTCAACCTTGTTAGCTAGCAAATAGATCCAAGTTGGCTAAACTTGAAATACAAAGATTAGCTCATCTCTAGCCATAACCTGAAAGGCCGCTCAGCAAGGAAGATGCCACTGCTCCAAAACTGCCATAAAAAAGCAAGACTATGGTTTGCAACTGCACATGGGGACAGAGATCGTACTTTTTGGAGAAATGTCCTCTGGTCTGATGAAACAAAATAGTACTGTTTGGCCCTAATGACCATCGTTATGTTTGGAGGAAAAAGGGGGAGGCTTGCAAGCCGAAAGAACACCATCCCAACCGTGAAGCACAGGGGTGGCAGCATCATGTTGTGGGGGTGCTTTGCTGCAGGAGGGACTGATGCACCTCACAAAATAATGGCATCATGAGGAAGGAAAATTGCGTGGATATATTGAAGCAACATCTCAAGACATCAGTCAGGAAGTTAAAGCTTGGTTGCAAATGGGTCTTCCAAATGGACAATGACCCCAAGCATACTTCCAAAGTTGTGGCAAAATGGCTTAAGGACAACAAAATCAAGGTATTGGAGTGGCCCTGACCTCAATCCTATAGAAAATTTGTGGGCAGAACTGAAAAAGCATGTGCGAGCAAGGAGGCCTACAAACCTGACTCAGTTACACCAGCTCTGTCAGGAGGAATGGGCCAACATTCACCCAACTTATTGTGGGAAGCTTGTGGAAGGCTACCTGAAACATTTGACCTAAGTTAAACAATTTAAAGGCAATGCAACCAAATACTAATTGAGTGTATGTAAACTTCTGATGCACTGGGAATGTGATGAAAGAAAGAAAGAAATAAAAGCTGAATTAAATAATTCTCTCTACTATTATTCTGACATTTTACATTCTTAAAATGAAGTGGTGATCCTAATTGACCTAAGACAGGGAATTAAATGTATTTAGCTGGGGTGTATGTAAACTTCCGACTTCAACAGTATGTCCTGATCAGGAGACATAATTTGTCGCTGCATTCTCCTGGCTGGATGGAGCAGGAACTAACAGAACATTGCTTTGCTCCCAAGTCAACGGTCTTCCTACCTCTCTCTCTCTGTCTCCTCCGCAATGTTCTTTCACTCTCTTTCTCTTTACTAGGCTTGTTCTAATATGCTTTCTGACTCCTACTCACCAGGTCCTTCTCCATGAGGGTGTGTGGTGTCTTAAGTCAGTTACGAGGATATTAGAATTGATCCGAGGTTCTAGAACACACAGCTTACTGTAAGACCTGTCTGGAAAGGAGCATTTACAACCTTACACACACACACACACACACACAGATCTGTGCGTGCGTAGGAGAGGATGGATAGCTACTGTTGACATGATCTTCATAGACCGTTAGTGCTGTAAGTAGAATGCTCTCTATGTGAACAAGGCAGTTCCCTCTTGCCCCGCACTTCAACATGGTTTGTCTTGGAAAATGCTAACTATATCTGCAAAATTATAGAAAATGTTATGTGTATACTGTCGTCAGTGAGTGAGTGACTGTTATTACATCGAGATGACTTTATTTAGGAGTTACAAAGCAGCTAAGTCCAGTTGACAGTATGCTTGGGTGGTATATTGAATACCGGGAAGGCCCTGCCTGGTCTGTATTGTTTGCTTCATTTAGCGTAACTGCTTTAGGGGCTGCTCAGAACCGAGGCTTGTTTACTCCCACAAGGGCCCTCAGTCACCCTCTTTATTCATTGCTCTTGTTCTCTTTTCTCTCTTTCTTGCTCCCTTTCTTTCTCGCTCTCTAACTCTTTTGTTCTTGCTCTCTTTTGTTCTTGCTCTCTTTTGTTCTTGCTCTCTTTTGTTCTTGCTCTCTTTTGTTCTTGCTCTCTTTTGCTCGCTCGTTCTCTTTTGCTCGCTCGTTCTCTTTTGCTCGCTCGCTCTCTTTTGCTCGCTCGCTCTCTTTCTTGCTCGCTCGCTCTCTTTGTTGCTCGCTCGCTCTCTTTCTCGCTCGCTCGCTCTCTTTCTCGCTCGCTCGCTCTCTTTCTCGCTCGCTCGCTCTCTTTCTCGCTCGCTCGCTCTCTTTCTCGCTCGCTCTCTGTTCCTCGCTCTCTTTGCTCTTTTTTGCTCTCTTTTTTGCTTGCTCGCTCTCTTTCTCGCTCGCTCTCTTTTGCTCTTTCTCTTTCTTGCTCGCTCTCTTATGCTCGCTCTCTTTCTTGTGCTCTTTCTCGCTCGCTCTTTTGCTCTCTCTTGATTTCTCTCTTGTTCTCTTTTTTGCTCTTTTTTTTGCTCTCTTTCTCGCTCTCTTTCTCGCTCGCTCTCTTTCTTGCTCTCTTTTTTGCTCTCTTTCTTGCTCTCTCGCCCTCTTTCTCGCGCTCTCTCTTTTTCTCTCTTTCTTTGATAGAACACTGATGTGTGGAGATGTTTGCCTGTTAGGCTGTTGTAGATGCTAGGCTGCTCAGCACTGAGCAGAGGACAGAGGCCAAGCAGGCCACAACCCAAGCAGGCCACAACCCAAGCAGGCCACAACCCAAGCAGGCCACAACCCAAGCAGGCCACAACCCAAGCAGGCCACAACCCAAGCAGGCCACAACCCAAGCAGGCCAACCCTGGGGTAAATGGAGCAAGCATGTTCATACAGCAGCCAGGGGCAACTATACGCTAGCTAGCATCGCTGGGGTTAGTCAGGGTCAACTAGAGCCTAGCTCTCTCTTTCTCTCTGTCTTTCTCTCTCTCGGAGGACCTGAGCCCTAGGACCATGCCTCAGGACTACTTGGCATGATGACTCCTTGCTGTCCCCAGTCCACCTGGAACCCTGACCTGTTCACCGGACATGCTACCTGTCCCAGACCTGCTCTTTTCAACTCTCTAGAGACAGCAGGAGCGGTAGAGATACTCTCAATGATCGGCTATGAAAAGCCAACTGACATTTACTCTTGAGGTGCTGACTTGTTGAACCCTCGACAACTACTGTGATTATTATTATTTGACCATGCTGGTCATTTATGAACATTTGAACATCTTGGCCATGTTCTGTTATAATCTCCACCCCTCATAGCCTGGTTCCTCTCTAGGTTTCTTCCTAGGTTTTGGCCTTTCTAGGGAGTTTTTCCTAGCCACTGTGCTTCTACACCTGCATTGCTTGCTGTTTGGGGTTTTAGGCTGGGTTTCTGTACAGCACTTTGAGATATCAGCTGATGTAAGAAGGGTTATATAAATACATTTGATTTGTTTTAGCTAGCATTGCTGTGGTTAGCCAGGAGCAACTACATGCTAGCTAGCATCGCTGTGGTTAGCCAGGAGCAACTACATGCTAGCTAGCATCGCTGTGGTTAGCCAGGAGCAACCACATGCTAGCTAGCATCGCTGTGGTTAGCCAGGAGCAACTACATGCTAGCTAGCATCGCTGTGGTTAGCCAAGAGCAAATACATACTAGCTAGCATCACTGGGGTTAGCCAGGGGCAACTAGAGCCTAGCTAGCATCACTAGGTGTTAGCCATGGGCAACTATATGCTAGCTAGTGGAGCTGGGGTTAGCCAGGGGCAACTATATGCTAGCTAGTGGAGCTGGGGTTAGCCAGGGGCAACTAGAGCCTAGCTAACATCACTGGGGTTAGCCAGGGGCAACTATATGCTAGCTAGCGGCGCTGGGGTTAGCCAGGGGCAACTATATGCTAGCTAGCGGAGCTGGGGTTAGCAGAAGAAAGGAGAGCGGGGAGGAGAGAGCGGAGGGGAGGGGAAAGTTATCATTTGGGACGACTGGGAATAGGCACGAATTCCCTTCTTTGCCAGCTCTCCTCCCCACGTAATGGACAGCCACTTCATTAAGTAGCATTTCAGTCTAGTGGCTTTGACTTGGTTTTGCTGCAGACAACGACTGAGGCATCACTTAAGGGCATCTGACAGTAGCGAAGGAGCGCAAAGAACAGCACAGTCTGCGTGGCACAGCACACCACAGGCTGTGGGGCAACCGTTCCTTCAGGTGTCATGGAAGGTGTCGTCACAGTTAAGCTAGCTACAGCTAGCTCTTCTCCACTAGCATAGTTGTCATTTTGCACAGATGTGAGTTGAAACAGGAGAACGAATAGAGGGTTGAACCCTGTGACCCCAGGCCTAGATACTGTGTCTAAGTAAGGCTATTAGAAGGAAATGGAAAGCGATAGAAAGGTTCTTTTGAGCCCTTCTCTGAGGTAAATGGCCTAGGGTACACACACACACACACACACACACACACACACCTGGTTAGACAGCATTGCACTCTCTCTGTGGTCTCGATCATTTTTCTCTCTCCTTCCCTCCATCTCTCCCTCTCAGGCAGGGTGAGGCGCAGAAATGAAAGTCATACCAGAATGACTGCACTTTGGCTTTTACCAAATATGCATAAGTCTGTCTGTCTGTCTATCAAGGGGAAACCACCCCACCAATCCTAAACAACACTGGCGGCCCACCCTGTCCCTCGGACAACCCATAATATAAAAACAAAAAAATATACAAGAATTGTTTATTGTGTGTGTTGTCTCTTTCTGTTTAGAATACGTTTTAGGAGTGACCGTGCTTTGACTATGTTGACTGTTTCGTAACGCTGGGGGGGACCTCCCGAACTCCAATGATGCATGGTGATGGGTCATAACAGGTTCTTTATCAAACCTTATTAATGGGTTGTGAAGGGTCACATTGAAAGGCTGGTTATGGCACACATCAACTCCATCATCCCAGACACCCTAGACCCACTTTCATTTGCATACCGCCCCAACAGATCCATAGATGACGCCATCTCAATTGCTCTCCACACTGCCCTCACCCACCTAGATAAGAGGAATTCCTATGTATGTTTGTGATAATTTTTTAAAACCTTTATTTAACCAGGTAAGCTAGTTGAGAACAAGTTCTCATTTACAACTGCGACCTGGCCAAGATAAAGCAAAGCAGTGTGACACAGACAACAACACAGTTACACATGGAATAAACAAGCGTACAGTCAATAACACAATAGAAAAAAATAAAGTCTATATACAGTGTGTGCAAATGGTGTGAGGAGGTAAGGCAATAAATAGGCCATAGTAGCGAAGTAATTACAATTTAGCTAATTAACACTGGAGTGATAAATGAGCAGATGATTATGTGCAAGTAGAAATACTGGTGTGCAAAAGAGCAGAAAAGTAAATAAAAACAGTATGGTGATGAGGAAGGTAGATTGGGTGGGCTATTTACAGATGGACTATGTACAGCTGCAGCGATCGGTTAGCTGCTCAGATAGCTGATGTTTAAAGTTAGTGAGGGAAATATAAGTCTCCAGCTTCAACGATTTTTGCAATTTGTTCCAGTCATTGGCAGCAGAGAACTGGAAGGAAAGGCGGCCAAAGGAGGTGTTGGCTTTGGGGATGACCAGTAAGATACCTGCTGGAGCGCGTGCTACGGGTGGGTGTTGTTATTGTGACCAGTGAGCTGAGATAAGGCGACGCTTTACCTAGCATAGACTTATAGATGACCTGGAGCCAGTGGGTCTGGTGACGAATATGTAGCGAGGGCCAGCCGATTAGCGCATACAGGTCGCAGTGGTGGGTGGTATAAGGTGATTTGGTAACAAAATGGATGGCACTGTGATAGACTGCATCCAGTTTGCTGAGTAGAGTATTGGAAGCTATTTTGTAAATGACAGTGCCGAAGTTGAGGATCGGTAGGATAGTCAGTTTTACGAGGGTATGTTTGGCGGTGTGAGTGAAGGAGGCTGTTTTGCGAAATAGGAAGCCGATTCTAGATTACATTTTGGATTGGAGATGTTTAATATGAGTCTGGAAGGAGAGTTTACAGTCTAGCCAGACACCTAGGTATTTGTAGTTGTCCACATATCTAAGTCAGAACCGTCCAGAGTAGTGATGCTAGTTGGGCGGGCGGGCGGGTGCGGGCAGTGATCGATTGAAAAGCATGCATTTGGTTTTACTAGCGTTTAAGAGCAGTTGGAGGCCACGGAAGGAGTGTTGTATGGCATTGAAGCTCGTTTGGAGGTTTGTTAACACGGTGTCCAAAGAAGGGCCAGAGGTATATAGAATGGTGTCGTCTGCGTAGAGGTGGATCAGGGAATCACCAGCAGCAAGAGTGACATCATTGATATGTACAGAGAAAAGAGTCGGCCCGAGAGTTATTCTAACTTGTTCAAAATGTACATCAGAATTCAGTAAGAAGGACCACACATTTTTCAATCCTCTACTTGCATGTTCTGTTAATATGAATGACTATATTCTAAATTTCTGTTTTCTGAGCACTGTGGGTGGATGCCCTAACCAGGCTACGCACACAATGCATGTGGGTCCGGCGGATTTCTCAAATGTCCGGTAAATTAAAACGTTGCCGTCCAAATGTCCAGCGCCACATTTTCCTAATGGAAACCTTGGTGTTTGACTGTCTGTCTCTGTCTCTGTGTGTGTTACTGTCTCTGTCTCTGTGTCTGTCTCTCTGTGTGTTACTGTGTGGAGTTCCTGTATAGCTGCACTGGACAGGAAACTGACTGTGATGTCATCATGGGTGTGTGACTGGCCCATCCTGGCCGTCTGGTTTGAACTTGACCGGGAAGTGGTTGTGTGTGTGGGTGGGTAGGTGTTAGAGATCGACCAATTAATCGGAATGGCCGATTTAATTAGGGCCGATTTCAAGTTTTCATAACAATCGGTAATCGGCATTTTTGGACACCGATTATGGCCGATTATGTTGCGCTCCACGAGGAGACTGCGTGGCAGGCTGACTACCTGTTATGCGAGTGCAGCAAGGGCCAAGGTAAGTTGCTAGCTAGCATTAAACTTATCTTATAAAAAAACAATCAATATTAACATAATCACTAGTTAACTACACATGGTTGATGATATTACTAGTTTATCTAGTGTGGTGGCTAATTTCTGCATTATCAAATGAGGAGAGTTAAACTTCACACACAAGTCAGTATACTTAAAACTACATCTTTAATAATTAAGATGCTTTTGCAAAAGCACTTGACCTTCAATGATGCGCTATCTCTAATGAACCATTGAAAAGTGAAAACACAAAAGTACAAAGATCTTTTATAGCCAAGATACACCCCTTCAACGTACATGACAAACCACAGATCTTAGGAACAGTTCACAAAGGTTAAGTTATGTTTGAAAGATATCTATAAAACATAGCAGACAGCAACTGCTGTATCAACAGTGTTCATTGTATAGACCAGTGTCTGGTCCTCCTACCCCAAACTGGAACCGTCTCTTCCTGGTACGGTATAGAACAGAACCATTAGCTCATCCAATGGCATATATCAATTGTCAACTCTAGATACTCCCATCTCAAGTAAACCCCCTCTTGACTCCACTCATGGACAAGCTCACTGAGGGGAGTCACTTGCGCACAGACATTGTGGAGACAAATAATTGGTTCCCCATTAATCACGCCGTCCCTTCACATGGTTTAACAGATACTTGTCATATGTGAATGTATCTCACATAAGCATATTATGCAAATAAAACATCTTAATTATCTATGTTACCCAATTAATTCTGATTCATCCACCACACTAGTTTGTCCTGCGTTGCATATAATCGATGCGGTGCCTGTTCATTTATCATCGAATCACAGCTTACTTTGCCAAACGGGTGATTTAACAAGCGCATTTGTGAAAAAAGCACTGTCGTTGCACCAATGTACCTAACCATAAACATCAATGCCTTTCTTAAAATCAATACACAAGTATATTTTTAAACCTGCATATTTAGTTAATATTGCCTGCTAACATGAATTTCTTTTAACTAGGGAAATTGTGTCACTTTGTGCCACCACAAGATATGCGACCAGAGGTCAGATTTTTTTTTTCGGCTTTGAAAAATCCTAATCGGTCGACCTCTAGTGTGTGTGGGTGGGTGGGTAGGTGTGTGTGCATGCGTGTGTGTCTTTTTGCCTTCCTCTGTGAGACAGTCAAGTTAGTACGTTTTATTTCCCTCCCCATTAGTTCCTGCCAAGACAGCAGCTACTCTTCCTGGGCTCCAGCATCATTAAGGCAGTTATACCATTTTTTTTAAACATTACAATACATTCACAACAGGTTTCACAACACATTAAGTGTGTGTCCTCGGGCCTCTACTCTACAACACAAAACCCATGTGTACGTGTGTGTCTGTGCCTATGTTTGTGTTGCTTCACAGTCCCCGCTGTTCCATAAGGTGTATTTTTCTGTTTTTTAAATCTATTTTTACTGCTTGCATCAGTTACCTGATGTGGAATAGAGTTCCATGTAGTCATGGCTCTATGTAGTGCTGTGTGCCTCCCATAGTCTGTTCTGGAGTTGTGGACTGTGTAGAGACCTCTTGTGGCATGTCTTGTGGGGTATGCATGGGTGTCCGAGTAGTTCATGTGAACATGTCAATATCTCTAGCAAATACAAGTAGTGAGGAAGTCAATCTCTTTTCCTCTTTGAGCAAGGAGAGATTGACATTCATATTATTAATGTTAGCTCTCTCTGTACATCCAAGGGCCAGCCGTGCTGCCCTGTTTGAGCCAATTGCAATTTTCCTAAGTACCTCTTTGTGGCACCTGACCACACAACTGAACAGCAGTCCATGTGTGACAAAACCAGAGCCTGTAGGACCTGCCTTGTTGATAGTGTTGGTAAGAAGGTAGAGCAGTGCTTTACTATGGACAGACTTCTCCCCATCTTAGCTACTGTTGTATCAATATGTTTTGACCATGACAGTTTACAATCCAGCATTACTCCGAGCAGTTTAGTCACATCAACTTGCTCAATTTCCACATTATGCATTATGAGATGTAGTTGAGGTTTAGTGAATGATTTGTCCCAAATACAATGCTTTTAGTTTTTGAAACATTTAGGACTAACTTATTCCTTGCCACCCATTCTGAAACTGACTGTAGCTCTTTAAGTGTTGCAGTCATTTCAGTCGCTGTAGAAAATGGCGTGTATTGTGGTGAGTCATCCGCATACATAGACACACTGGCTTTACTCAAAGCCAGTAAAGGCATGTCGTTAGTAAAGATTGAAAAAAGTAAGGTTGCCCTAGAGATTTCCTGATTCTACCTGGATTATGTTGGAGAGGCTTCCATTAACCTCTATGGGACCGGCGGGACGAATTCGTCCCACCTACTTAACAGCCAGTTGAATCCTGTGGCACGATTTTTAAAACGTTTGAAATACTATTACTTCAATTTCTCAAACATATGACTATTTTACAGCTATTTAAAGACAAGACTCTCGTTAATCTAACCACACTGTCCGATTTCAAAAAGGCTTTACAACGAAAGCAAAACATTAGATTATGTCAGCAGAGTACCCAGCCAGAAATAATCAGACACCCATTTTTCAAGCTAGCATATAATGTCACAAAAACCCAAACCACAGCTAAATGCAGCACTAACCTTTTATGATCTTCATCAGATGACACACCTAGGACATTATGTTATGCAATACATGCATGTCTGTTCAATCAAGTTCATATTTATATCAAAAACCAGCTTTTTACATTAGCATGTGACGTTCAGAAAAAGCATACTCCCCGCAAACTTCCGGGGAATTTACTAACAATTTGCTAAATTACTCACGATAAACGTTCACAAAAAGCATAACAATTATTTTAAGAATTATAGATACATTACTCCTCTATGCACTCGATATGTCCGATTTTAAAATAGCTTTTCGGATGAAGAATATTGCAAAATGTGCTAAGTACATAGCCCAGCCATCACAGGCTAGCTATTTAGACACCCACCCAGTTTAGCCTTCACCAAAATCACATTTCCTATAAGAAAAATGGTCTTACCTTTCCTGTTCTTCGTCAGAATGCACTTCCAGGACTTCTACTTCAATAACAAATGTAGGTTTGGTCCCAAATAATCCATCGTTATATCCAAACAGCGACGTTTTGTTCGTGCGTTCAAGACACTGTCCCAATGGTAAATCACGGTCGCACGCATGGCGCAGAACGTGATGACAAATTTCTAAATATTCCATTACCGTACTTCGAAGCATGTCAACCGCTGTTTAAAATCAATTTTTATGCAATTTATCTCGTAGAAAAGCGATAATATTCCTACCGGGAATCTGCAATTAGCTAAACAGCCGATGGAAAATACTGCACTGGGTGGAATCGCGCAGAGGAGGAGGATCTTGTCAATGATCTCAAGGCAGCTGGGACCATAGTCACCAAGAAAACAATTGGTAACACACTACGCCGTGAAGGACTGAAATCCTGCAGTGCCCGCAAGGTCCCACTGCTCAAGAAAGCACCTATACATGCCCGTCTGAAGTTTGCCAATGAACATCTGAATGATTCAGAGGACAACTGGGTGAAAGTGTTGTGGTCAGATGAGACCAAAATGGAGCTCTTTGGCATCAACTCGCCTTGTTTGGAGGAGGAGGAATGCTGCCTATGACCCCAAGAACACCATCCCCACCGTCAAACATGGAGGTGGAAACATTTACATTTAAGTCATTTAGCAGACGCTCTTATCCAGAGCGACTTACAAATTGGTGCATTCACCTTAAGATATCCAGTGGAACAACCACTTTACAATAGTGCATCTAAATCTTTTGGGGGGGGGGGGGGGTTAGAAGGATTACTTTATCCTATCCCAGGTATTCCTTAAAGAGGTGGGGTTTCCGGTGTCTCCGGAAGGTGGTGATTGACTCCGCTGTCCTGGCGTCGTGAGGGAGCTTGTTCCACCATTGGGGTGCCAGAGCAGCGAACAGTTTTGACTGGGCTGAGCGGGAACTGTGCTTCCTCAGAGGTAGGGAGGCGAGCAGGCCAGAGGTGGATGAACACAGTGCCCTTGTTTGGGTGTAGGGCCTGATCAGAGCCTGAAGGTACGGAGGTGCCGTTCCCCTCACAGCTCCTTAGGCAAGCACCATGGACTTGTAGTGGATGCGAGCTTCAACTGGAAGCCAGTGGAGAGAGCGGAGGAGCGGGGTGACGTGAGAGAACTTGGGAAGGTTGAACACCAGACGGGCTGCGGCATTCTGGATGAGTTGTAGGGGTTTAATGGCACAGGCAGGGAGCCCAGCCAACAGCGAGTTGCAGTAATCCAGACGGGAGATGACAAGTGCCTGGACTAGGACCTGCGCCGCTTCCTGTGTGAGGCAGGGTCGTACTCTGCGAATGTTGTAGAGCATGAACCTACAGGATCGGGTCACCGCCTTGATGTTAGTGGAGAACGACAGGGTGTTGTCCAGGGTCACGCCAAGGTTCTTAGCACTCTGGGAGGAGGACACAAGGGAGTTGTCAACCGTGATGGTGAGATCATGGAACGGGCAGTCCTTCCCCGGGAGGAGGAGCAGCTCCGTCTTGCCGAGGTTCAGCTTGAGGTGGTGAGCCGTCACCCACACTGATATGTCTGTCAGACATGCAGAGATGCGATTCGCCACCTGGTTATCAGAAGGGGGAAAGGAGAAGATTAAATGTGTGTCGTCTGCGTAGCTTTGGGGGTGTTTTTCTGCTAAGGGGACAGGACAACTTCACCGCATCAAAGGGACGATGGACGGGGCCATGTAATGTCAAATCTTGGGTGAGAACCTCCTTCCCTCAGCCAGGGCATTGAAAATGGGTCGTGGATGAGTATTCCAGCATGACAATGACCCAAAACACATGGCCACGGCAACAAAGGAGTGGCTCAAGAAGAAGCACATTAAGGTCCTGGAGTGGCCTAGCCAGTCTCCAAACCTTAATCCCATAGAAAATCTGTGGAGGGAGCTGAAGGTTCAAAACCTTAATGACTTGGAGAAGATCTGCAAAGAGGAGTGGGACAAAATCCCTTCTGAGATGTATGCAAACCTGGTGGCCAACTACAAGAAACGTCAGATTTCTGTGATTGCCAACAAGGGTTTTGCCACCAAGTACTAAGTCATGTTTTGCAGAGGGGTCAAATACTTATTTCCCTCATTAAAATGCAAATCATTTTATAACATTTTGACATGCGTTTTTCTGGATTTTTGTTGTTGTTCTATCTCTCACTGTTCAAATAAACCTACCATTAAAATTATAGACTGATCATTTCTTTGTCAGTGGGCAAACGTACAAAATCAGCAGGGGATCAAATACTTTTTTCCCCTCACTGTATATTGTGATCACTACATCCGATGGATTTGGATACTGCTTTAAAGCACATTTCTGCAGCATTAGTAAAGATGTGATCAATACATGTTGACAGTTTCATTCCTGTGCTGTTTGTAACTGCCCTGGTAGGTTGACTGATAACCTGAACCAGATTGCAGGCACTAAATCAAATCAAAGTTACAGTTTTAAGCGTTCTCTTGAGTGGGCAGAAAATATATCATTCTGTTGATATCTCACATACATTATCAAGCATTTCACACGTGATCCAGATACTGTTAGCACTTGGTGGTCTATAGCAGCTTCCCACCAGAATGGGCTTTAGGTGAGGTAGATGTAGCCATATTGCTTCAACAGTATTTAACATGAGATCCTCTCTAATCTTTACAGGAATGTGGTTCTGAATATAAACAGGCACACCTTCATCTTTGGCATTTCTGTCTTTTCGGTAGATGTTATAACCATGTGTTGCTACCACTGTATTATCAAGGGTATAATCTAAGTGAGTTTCAGAGATTGTCAGAATATGAATGTCATCTGTTACTAGCATATTATTGATTTCATGAACCTTGTTTCTTAAACTATATATGTTAACGTGGGCTATTTTTAGCACTTTTCTGGGATTATTGATTGTTTTTATTGCTTTACTGGGAAGCTTATCAGTGGTAGACATGCTCATGTTGTTAGTGCAGGGTGAGCTGCACACAGTGAACTTCCTACTATGATGCACTACCTCAGTGCTAACAGTATCACTCTGGTTTATAGGCACATGCTTGCTGCCTACAATAGCTGTGGGATCAGCAGAGGCATTCATGGCAGTAAGAGGGACATAAATTAGGTTACCCCCCCACACACAGACCCCACTGTCATATGATAAAGAAAAATTCTCTATCAGTCAATATGAGACGAGAGGAGAAAAGAGGCGGGGGAGAAGAGAGTAGATGCCATTCTGTGTTCCAGGCTGTTGTCATGTCAACCCTGTAGGTATGCCAAGGCATCCCTGTACGCCTTGTCAGTGTGACAGAAATGATGAGCGAGAGCAGGAACATTAAACAGAAGAGTGAGGTTCTGATTACTCACAGGATATCACTGTCCATGGATACGTCCCAAATGGCTCCCTATTCCCCCATAGAGACCTGGTCAAAAGTAGTGCACTATGTAGGGAATAAGGTGCCATTTTGGGACATAGTCCATATGGTTCAATCATATGTCCCACAACACCCACTGGTTCTTGTAATGCACCAGCAGCATGTCTCATGGCCCTTACATCTCCTCTGTTTCCTGCTGTCATACACACACACACACACACACACACACACACACACACACACACACACACACAGTAGCCTACAGTGGTGGAAAAAGTACTCAGTTCTCATACTTGAGTAAAAGTAAAGATTCCTTAATAGAAAATGACTCAAGTGAAAGTCACCCAGTAAAATACTTCTTAAGTAAAAGTCTAAAAGTATTTGGTTTTAAATATACTTAAGTATCAAAAGTAAATGTAGTTGCTAAAATATACTTAAGTATCAAAGTAAAGTACAAATAATTAAAAAATCCTTATGTTAAGCAAACCAGATGGCACAATTTTTCTTGTTTTTATTTAATTACGGATAGCCAGGGTCACACTCCAACACTCAGACATAATTTAAAAACAAAGCCTTTGTGTTTAGTGGGTCCGCCAGAACAAAGGCAGTTGGGATGACCAGGGATGTTCTCTTGATAAGTGATGATTGAACCTTTTTTTTTTGTCCTGCTACGCATTCAAAATGTAACGAGTACTTTTGGGTGTCATGGAAACTGTAGAAGTAAAAGTAGTCAAAAATATAAATAAGTGAAGTACAAATATCCCAAAAACTACTTAAGTAGTACTTTAAAGTATGTTTACTTAAGTACTTTACACCACTGGTAGCCTATATGCACACAGGACTGTGTGTGCATATAGAGGAAGCAGGGGAGGCCGGGGGGTCAGGGGAGGCAGGGACAGGGCATATGTGCTGTCCATCCCTTCTAAGTGGGAGTGTAGTATGATGTGGGCTCTTCTGAGGCGAGAGCTCTTTTAAAGCTGCAATATGTACCTTTTTTGGGCGACCCGCCCAAATTCACATAGAAATGACATATCAATAACTCACATTCTCATTGAAAACAAGTCTAAGAAGTGGTATATCTGTTTGATGTCCGCTTTTTCCCTGACCCTAACCCTTTTACTTTCAGTTTTGTACAACAGCTTCAAACAGCGAAAAATACAATATCTTTGGTTGTTGGAGAGAGAAAAAATCACAGCGGTTTAGATGGTACAATGATTCTCTACACTTGTTTTGTAACATGAAGTGAAATTAGGCAAACTATTAGAATTTTATCTACTAGGAAATGGCAGAGTGATTTTTGCATAGTGCCCCTTTAAGGGCAGAGGAGAGCGGGCAGGGTCGTGTTAATTAGGGCACACAACGGAAAATGTAAATGAGCCTTTCCATCAGCAGACTCCGGTCCATGTTGAAGAGCTGCTCTTCAGCTCCCTCTGTCAGGGAAGAGTGACACACACACACACACACACTCACACGCACAAACAATATCCTCTTGAGGAAATGTGTGTAAACACTGATAAGTCGCAGTGACTGATGTCTTACACAACAGGGTCTCTCTAGGGAAACACACTGTCTAGGTTCTGCTCTTACACAACAGAGGGTCTCTAGGGAAACACACTGTCTAGGTTCTGTTCTCACACAACAGGGTCTCTCTAGGGAAACACACTGTCTAGGTTCTGTTCTCACACAACAGGGTCTCTCTGGGGAAACACACTGTCTAGGTTCTGTTCTCACACAACAGGGTCTCTCTGGGGAAACACACTGTCTAGGTTCTGTTCTCACACAACAGGGTCTCTCTGGGGAAACACACTGTCTAGGTTCTGTTCTCACACAACAGGGTCTCTCTGGGGAAACACACTGTCTAGGTTCTGTTCTCACACAACAGGGTCTCTCTGGGGAAACACACTGTCTAGGTTCTGTTCTCACACAACAGGGTCTCTCTGGGGAAACACACTGTCTAGGTTCTGTTCTCACACACAAGTACACTCATACACTCGCCCTCTTACATATTTCATTTTAGCTGCTCTCTCCCTGGCCTCATTACCATGGCCTTTTAATATGACCTCTTTATCACATACACTCTGAGGTAAACGCAATAAAAGCTGGTCTCCGCTGGTCTCCGTTGGGCTCTGCTGGGCTCAGATGAAGACAATAACATCAGGAAAGGAATAACAGAGGAAGGAGGCTCCACTTTCCCCTTCTCTTCCTCTTCTTCTCTCACTTTGTATGTGTGAGTGTTTGTGTGCAAGACGATTGTGTGTGTTTTCAAGCACATGTTAGCATTTCTGTATGGTTGTGTTTACGCTGTAGGTCAAGAGGATGTCTGTATAGGATTGGTCGTTGTTTTTTACATTCCTGCTCCGTGTTGTTTGTGTGTGTGTGTGTGTGTGTGTGTGTGTGTGTGTGTGTGTGTGTGTGTGTGTGTGTGTGTGTGTGTGTGTGTGTGTGTGTGTGTGTGTGTGTGTGTGTGTGTGTGTGTGTGTGTGTGTGGAGGTGCTGACAACCCCACATCCGTTTCCTCTCATTGAGGAACACTGGGTCAGGGACTTGGCCTCGTCTTTCTGTTGAGCTCTAACTGCTGGAGTTGAGCATTTCCTTCTAGACAGGCTAAGTCTAGCTACAGGCTACAAACCCCAACCACAAATATGTGTTTTCAACGTCTTTTTCAATGTTTTTCTGATGTCTTTTGATCGTACGGTGCTTCAATCTTTCCCCTAGTTTAAATTCCAGCCGGGGCACAAATGTCCCCAAAGCCCCTTACTGTAACATTGTCAGTTTATCATTAGATAGATATTTCACTTCTCTCTGGCATGACCTGACCTCAATGCTGCTTCCTGTCTGGTGCTTAGGCCTGCTGCTTCCTGTCTGGTGCTTAGGCCTGCTGCTTCCTGTCTGGTGCTTAGGCCTGCTGCTTCCTGTCTGGTGCTTAGGCCTGCTGCTTCCTGTCTGGTGCTTAGGCCTGCTGCTTCCTGTCTGGTGCTTAGGCCTGCTGCTTCCTGTCTGGTGCTTAGGCCTGCTGCTTCCTGTCTGATGCTTAGGCCTGCTGCTTCCTGTCTGGTGCTTAGGCCTATAGTGTACGTGACACTCTACATGTGGGACTTTGTTTTGCCATTTGTCGTGGTAATACTATGAAAGTGTAGATGCCAATCACCATATAAATTCAAAGATGAAAAAGCCTGGAAGGAGGAGAGATGACTAGAAACGATTCGGTTGACCGTTTTATGTGTGGATTAATTGTCGGAGTAGAGGACCTTGTGCATTTCAGGTAAAATAACAACTCAATGTTTATATCCCAGGACAAATTAGCTAGCAACAGCAAGCTAGCTAAATAGGACAAATTAGCTAGCAAGTGCAAGCTAACTAGCTAAATTGCTATACATGTTTAATGCTTTTCGACCTGTCCCCAAATTAGTGTAATTGGTTCAGAGTTTGTTTTGATATTTTAGCCTGCGTGTCGTGATCGCGTTTGGTGTAGGGGGACAAAATCAATGTATGCACAATGGCGCACGGGCGCAGCTGGTTTGGGTTCCGTGTTAGTGTGTGTTTTCAGTGAATTTCTGTAAATCAGAAGAAGATGGCACTGATAGACATGGCCGCCTTGTTTCAGGCTCCTAAGCAACTTTGAACAAAAGCATTTCACTACACCTGCAATAACATCTGCAAAATATGTGTATGCGACCAAGAAATTTTGATTTGAATCATGAAACTCATCTGCACAGGGAAATTCTCAGCAACAAAAGATCAATGGCTCCTTGTCTCCTCTGCTCATCTCCTTAACTTGTCTCCTTCCCTTCATCGCATGAGTTCAAGTCCAGTGCATATCAGGAATACCAGTCGGCATACTAGACAGCATATCAGCCAGTCAACACAGAGATCCTCTGTCTGTCATGTCTCTCTCTGTGCAGCCAGCCCAAACCAGACAGCTAGACATTAATGGCTGCTTCTCTCTTCCCTCCCTGCCATTTCATCTCCTTTCCTCACCTCCTTCCAGTTCCTCATCTCCTTGATCACATGACATCAACTCCAGCACATACAAGCGATCATAGCAGCCCCAGTGGCGGTACGTCAGTAGCTGCACGTCAGTAGCTGCACTAGCTTCTCCTTAGGAGGCGAGGACGTGAGGAATCAAGGTAATGCAATTGAGATTCTCCCCTTCTCTCCCCTCGGGGAAAAAATCAATTTCAGTAGCATTTGGAACCATTGGGTGGTGCCAGAGCACAGCTCTCTCATGTCCAGCAGCGGTCTAGACTAGAGAAACCCAGGGTTGTTGTTGTTTGAGCCTATAGGACAGGCAATGCAGGGCTCAGTCAAACTGTTCATTCATCCCTACAAGGATTATTTCTCTCATAGATCGGATTGCGTTCTCGCTGGGAATTAACATTAAAACCGACCCAAAGTCAGTAGTCGTTAAACTATTTGAATTACAGGAGTGCCTGAGGGTGATACCAAGATGTACCATAACAGAGCAGAACACTCCCAAATAGTGTTACTGAAGGTATGGATGTGGGCACGCCCCCTCTAAAAGTATTCCCATTGGTCGTCCAGACGGACCAGCACCACTGAGTCAATAATGCAATGTGAACCCTGGTTGGAGGCATAAGTAAAATAAAGACGGCTTGCATAACTGGAGCATCCAATCTGGCCCTGTCCAAGATTCTCTCATGAGGAGTAGACGATAGACAGTGCTTCAACCAACGTGGTTTGAGGTGCAGAGAATCCGACTAGGCCTGAACACATTTTCTGTATTCCTGGAAAGCCTGTGAGGGGAGAGAGAGAGAGGACTGGGGCTGTTATTATGCACTGCGGTGTTGGAAGCGTTTCTGAAAACCTTCTCTTTCTGCCTGTTAACTTCTCAGCCTCAGAACCCAGCAGCTGTTACTGGGAGGAGGACAGAAAAAGCTGCATTTTCTTCTCTGACTTGGTAGCAAAACTACTAGAAAACAGGGCAAGGCAGAGAGGAGAGTTCTGTCTGGGTGGGAATAATGATGATGATGATGATGATGATGATGATCATGATGATGTCAACAGGGGAAGGCAGAGAGGAGAGTTCTGTCTGGGTGGGAATGATGATGATGATGATGATGATCATGAAGATGTCAACAGGGGAAGGGAGCACTGACTGCTTGGTCATTAGCATGAAACCATACAAGCACACTATGCTGCTCTTATGAAACTCACACCAGGACGCAATGAAAAGGATCAATGGTGCAAGTTGGGGATGAATGTCAAAATAGGAAGGCATGAAGAGAGGGATAGAGAACGGCAGAATGAATGAAGAGATGGAAAGATGGATGGAGGGAGGAGAACAGAGTCAGACGGGAGGGAAGGAGAAAGGAACCAACGGGTGAGGAATGGCAGAATGGATGGAAAATAGGAGGGTTTTGAGTTCAGAGTTGCGCATAAAGGACTGGCTAAAGGTTTCTGTGGTCTGCAGTCTCCCATTCCCCCCCCCCCCCCCCCCCCCCCCCCCCCCAGTGCCAGTATTGTGTAACTCTGCAGTGTGGCTCCAGCAGAGTGATTGATTGATCAGCTGTGTGGCTCTAGCAGAGTGATTGATTGATCAGCTGTGTGGCTCTAACAGAGTGATTGATTGATCAGCCGTGTGGCTCTAGCAGAGTGATTGATTGATTGATTGATCAGCTGTGTGGCTCTAGCAGAGTGATTGATTGATTGATCAGCCGTGTGGCTCTAGCAGAGTGATTGATTGATCAGCTGTGTGGCTCTAACAGAGTGATTGATTGATCAGCCGTGTGGCTCTAGCAGAGTGATGATGATTGATGATCAGCTGTGTGGCTATAGCAGAGTGATTGATTGATTGATCAGCCGTGGGCTCTAGCAGAGTGATTGATTGATTGATCAGCGTGTGGCTCTAGCAGAGTGATGATTGATTGATCAGCCGTGTGGCTCTAGCAGAGTGATTGATTGATCAGCCGTGTGGCTCTAGCAGAGTGATTGATTGATCAGCGTGTGGCTCTAGCAGAGTGATTGATGATCAGCCGTGTGGCTCTAGCAGAGTGATTGATTGTTTGATCAGCTGTGGGCTCTAGCAGAGTGATTGATTGATTGATCAGCGTGTGGCTCTAGAGCAGAGTGATTGATTGATTATGATCAGCGTGTGGCTCTAGCAGAATGTGATTGATCAGCTGTGTGGCTCTAGCAGAGTGATTGATGATTGATCAGCAAGTTGTGGCTCTAGCAGAGTGATTGATGATTGATCAGCTGTGTGGCTCTAGCAGAGTGATTGATTGATCAACTGTGTGGCTCTAGCAGAGTGATTGATTGATCAGCCGTGTGGCTCTAGCAGAGTGATTGATTGATCAGGTGTGGCTCTAGCAGGTGTGATTGATCAGCCGTGGCTCTAACGAGTGATTGATTGATCAGTGTGGCTCTAGCAGAGTGATTGATGATTGATCAGGTGTGGCTCTAGAAGAGTGATTGATGCTCAGCTGTGGGCTAGCGGTGTTGTTGCTTGATT
>NC_042960.1:63125674-63225813 GCF_901001165.1 Salmo trutta
GGCCCTGGTCAACAGTAGTGCACTACCCTATGGGCACTGGTCAACAGTAGTACACTACCCTATGGGCCCTGGTCAACAGTAGTGCACTACCCTATAGGCCCTGGTCAACAGTAGTGCACTACCCTATGGGCCCTGGTCAACAGTAGTGCACTACCCTATAGGCCCTGGTCAACAGTAGTGCACTACCCTATGGGCCCTGGTCAACAGAAGTGCACTACCCTATGGGCCCTGGTCAACAGTAGTACACTACCCTATGGGCCCTGGTCAACAGTAGTGCACTACCCTATGGGCCCTGGTCAACAGTAGTGCACTACCCTATGGGCACTGGTCAACAGTAGTACACTACCCTATGGGCCCTGGTCAACAGTAGTACATTACCCTATGGGCCCTGGTCAACAGTAGTACACTACCCTATGGGCCCTGGTCAACAGTAGTGCACTACCCTATGGGCCCTGGTCAACAGTAGTGCACTACCCTATGGGCCTGAACTGACTGACTTAAATTCAAATTGACCCCAACCCTGACCTTTACTATACCCATTTACCATGGGAAGGAACCATAACTCACACACCCTAGTCAGTTAAAGATTTACACAAGGTTTCATTTTCATTTCCTTAATCCAACATCCCACAGAACAGCTGGACAGTTCCCCATAAATTATGTCATGGTTTGGTTAGCTATCAAATTTACTGGTGTGTGAAGTAGTTTGCCACTGTCTGTGTGTACACATGTAACAGCACTGTCTGTGTGTACACATCTAACAACACTGTCTGTGTGTACACATCTAACAACACTGTCTGTGTGTACACATCTAACGGCACTGTCTGTGTGTACACATCTAACAGCGCTGTCTGTGTGTACACATCTAACAGCACTGTCTGTGTGTACACATCTAACAACACTGTCTGTGTGTACACATCTAACAGCACTGTCTGTGTGTACACATCTAACAACACTGTCTGTGTGTACACATCTAACAACACTGTCTGTGTGTACACATCTAACAGCACTGTCTGTGTGTACACATCTAACAACACTGTCTGTGTGTACACATCTAACAACACTGTCTGTGTGTACACATCTAACAGCACTGTCTGTGTGTACACATCTAACAACACTGTCAAACATTAGGCGCCAAGGCAGAGTTAGAATAAGGTAGTGGGACTGGTGCTGTTTTCTCTAAACCAATTTAAAAAACACCCCACTTCTAACAAGTATTTGCCTTCTCACATAGCTACACACACAAAACAAACACAGATATTCCTAGTCCTACACACAACTCTTTCATATTTTATTATATCCTGCAAAGAAGCACTCTGAAACCCCCCAGCTTAGAGCATCCTTTCCCAGCCACGAGCAGAGCAACAGCCCCTTACCTTTTTGGAGTCCTGGAGGAGACGAGGTACTGTGGACTGGAGTCCTGGAGGAGACGAGGTACTGTGGACTGGAGTCCTGGAGGAGACGAGGTACTGTGGACTGGAGTCCTGGAGGAGACGAGGTACTGTGGACTGGAGTCCTGGAGGAGACGAGGTACTGTGGACTGGAGTCCTGGAGGAGACGAGGTACTGTGGACTGTGTGGAGCTGCTACTCCAGACAGAGAGAGAGAGAAAGCGGGCCTACAGCAGCACCTATATCCTCTGCACAGATACTGCCAGTCCTGGGCCCTGACAAATCTCTGACAAATCTCAGTAAGACAATGTTCCAAAAAAGGTCCAGTTGCCAGGACCACAAATACAAATTCCATCTAGACACCGTTGCCCTAGAGCACACAAAAAACGACATACCTCGGCCTAAACATCAACTCCACAGGTAACTTCCACAAAGCTGTGAACGATCTGAGACAAGGCAAGAAGGTCCTTCTACGCCATCAAAAAGGACATAACATTTAACATACCAATTAGGATCTGGCAAAAAATGCTTGAATCTGTTATAGAATCAATTGCCCCTTATGGTTGTGAGGTCTGGGGTCCGCTCACCAACCAAGAATTCACAAAATGGGACAAACACCAAATTGAGACTGCATGCAGAATTCTACAAAATATCCCTCATGTACACCGTAAAACACCAAATAATTCATGCAGAGCAGAATTAGGCCGATACCTGCTAATTCTCAAAATCTAGAAAAGAGACATTCAATTCTACAACCTCCTAAAAGGAAGTGATTACCAAACCTTCCATAACAAAGCCATCACCTACAGAGAGATGAACCTTGAGAAGAGTTCCCTAAGCAAGCTGGTCCTGGGGCTCTGTTCACAAACACAAACAGACCCCACAGAGCCCCAGGACAGCAACACAAACAGACCCCACAGAGCCCCAGGACAGCAACACAAACACATCCCACAGAGCCCCAGGACAGCAACACAAACACATCCCACAGAGCCCCAGGACAGCAACACAAACACACCCCACAGAGCCCCAGGACAGCAACACAAACACACCCCACAGAGCGCCAGGACAGCAACACAAACACACCCCACAGAGCCCCAGGACAGCAACACAAACACACCCCACAGAGCCCCAGGACAGCAACACAAACACACCCCACAGAGCCCCAGGACAGCAACACAAACACACCCCACAGAGCCCCAGGACAGCAACACAAACACACCCCACAGAGCCCCAGGACAGCAACACAAACACACCCCACAGAGCCCCAGGACAGCAACACAATTAGAGCCAACCAAATAATGAGAAAACAAAAAGATAATTACTTGACACATTGGAAAGAATTAACGAAAAAAACAGAGCAAACTAGAATGCTATTTGGCCCTAAACAGAGAGAATAACAACAATAGTACGCAAGTATAAACACCATGGGACCACGCAGCCGTCATACAATACAACTGCTGACTTTGTTTTGTACAACACCCCTCAGACCCCTCGTCACCACAAATGACTTCAACGATGGCAGTCTCAGACTGAAGTGTGTAATGAACATCGAGCAACAGAAGAATTGTGGGTCGTCATCAGGAAAGACGAAATGCAGCTTTAAAAATTAAATTATAATAATTACATTTTTTAACCTTTATTTAACCAGGTAGGCTAGTTGAGAACAAGTTCTCATTTACAACTGCGACCTGGCCAAGATAAAGCATAGCAATTTGACATATACAACGACAGAGTTACACATGGAATAAACAAAACATACAGTCAATAATACAGTAGAAAAAATAAAACAAAAAGTCTATATACAGTGAGTGCAAATGAGGTAAGATAAGGCAATAAATAGGCCATGGTGGCGAAGTAATTACAATATAGCAATTAAACACTGGAATGGTAGACGTGCAGAAGATGAATGTGCAAGTAGAGACACTGGGGTGCAAAGGAGCAAGATAAATAACAGTATGGGGATGAGGTAGTTGGATGGGCTGTTTACAGATGGGCTATGTACAGGTGCAGTGATCTGTGAGCTGCTCTGACAGCTGGTGCTTAAAGCTAGTGAGGGAGATATGAGTCTCCAGCTTCAGTGATTTTTTGCAGTTCTTTCCAGTCATTGGCAGCAGAGAACTGGAAGGAAAGGCGACCGAAGGAGGAATTGGCTTTGGGGTGACCAGAGAGATACACCTGCTGGAGCGCGTGCTACGAGTGGGTGCTGCTATGGTGACCAGTGAGCTGAGATAAGGCGGGGCTTTACCTAGCAAAGACTTATAGATGACCTGGAGCCAGTGGGTCTGGCGACGAGTATGAAGCGAGGGCCAACCAACGAGATCGTACAGGTCGCAGTAGTGGATGGTGTATGGGGCTTTGGTGACAAAACGGATGGCACTGTGATAGACTGCATCCAATTTGTTGAGTAGTGTTGGAGGCTATTTTATAGATGACATCGCCGAAGTCGAGGATCAGTAGGATAGTCAGTTTTACAAGGGTATGTTTGGCAGCATGAGCGAAGGATGCTTTGTTGTGAAATAGGAAGCCGATTCTAGATTTAATTTTGGATTGGAGATACTTAATGTGAGTCTGGAAGGAGTTTACAGTCTAACCAGACACCTAGGTATTTGTAGTTGTCCACTTTTACAGAGAGCACATTCAAGGTAAATGCTGCAGATGTCTCAAATGGAAATGTCCTTTAAAAGCTAGAATCCTGGTTTCTGATTGAATCCCAGCCTTCGTCTCTATAACTAAGAGGATTTACGTACAGTAACTGCACATATGACCAATTCCATTCACACAATTTGGCAAAATCCCTTTTATTTAAATCCACTTTTGGTCACAAAAATGAAACCAGTCCAGAATAAAAGGGAAAAAAGTTTAAAGGTGAGGAAATTAAAGGTGAGGTAGCTGGTAGCTGCCACAACTATTTCAACCCTAATCCATCTCACGGTAGAAACCTTGTGATGCTGTAGTAGCTTCACACCTACAAACTTCTACTGATGTAGACTGTAATGCTAAAGTATTAGAACTTCTGACATACTGGATCAGCTACGCATTTCAAATAAAAAGTCATATTACACAGTTATTCTCACAGCGTGTATCCATACATTTGCCCAGAGGGATCATGAGCAGTATCTCAGAAGTTAAAACTTGTGCAAAGAGTGTATTGTAATGTACAATATGGAACAATTTTTAAAAGAACAGGGTCGTGTTCAAATAGGCACCAAACAGAAGACAACTGATTGGCTTTTCCAATAAGGGAAACAAAAACAAAATGTATCTGTTACAAACACATTGAAAAGGTTTTCCTAACGAAGCACGATCTAGGGTTTACTCATTTAGCATGCAGACGGATGAAAAGTTGTTGACGTGCTTGAAGGTCATCGGTCAAACCGTCAGAACCCGACCAAACCAAGACGACCAAATCTTTTCAGGCTGGAAAGTTAAACAAAACAACTTCAAGTAAAATAGAAAAACTCCATGAGGATCATTTCCATCTAAAAATCCTTCATGTAAAACAACATGTCCACCCAGCCTCTGTTTTGGTAAAAACATCTGAGGGATGGACCTAAAGAAATGAATCCACTCAAATTCATAGACTGAGCTATGGATGCAAGGACTGACCATCCATAATATCACAATTATAGTTTTAACCAGGTTGAGTCTATACAGTGTTTAAGAACATTGGAGTAAAACAAGCCTATATTTGGGGTTCTGGTGGGGCATGACAGTTGAACTAAGCCCCTGAGGCATTTATAAAGTTATATACTTCAAGAATCAATGGCTATAAATCATTTATAAGTCCAAAAATGTATGTAACGTTTAAGGAGTGTAGCTTTAATGAACAAAATGTTCAGAAACATACTAAACATACCGATCATAAAGCAACAAGAGAACAGCACCCTCCTTCAGTATTGTAAATCCCCTATAAAAGGCTTGAAGAAATTGCTAAAACATCCCTCTGTGGAATCACTTTTTGACCATGTTTAGTTTGTTCACATGTCACTCAGTACCTGTTCTCCTCAAAAAAGGCACAGAATGAATACAATTAGAATACTAGCTAATCCTAAACTTCACCATGCATGACTTCCAGTAGCATACAGTGTGTGTTTTGCCACAGGTTCATTTGGGACTGACTGTTCATGTGTAAAAGTCTGATTTAGGGCAATTTGTACTATCAGAACAGTGTCCCGCTTTGCTTACACCTACTGCTCCGTCCTGTGGACAAGTACAGTGTGACAAAATAACCAAAAGGTTTAAATAGGTGACTATCTCCAAAGACAATCAAGAATCATTGTCAAGTCCCTGATTTCACATATTTAAAAGACCGCCTTGAGGGCAATCAAAACACACATGATATGACAAAACAGGATAAAATATGCTAATATTCAAAAAATTCTCAATTATCAATTTAGAAAATTCCATATATCAAGTAGTTAAACATGTAAATCCCTAAAATGGCTAATACAACTTGACAAATAATGAAAAGGCTACAATTTGAGTCTTCAAACTGAGGTGCAGCGTCTTGTTGAAGGAGGAGATTAAGGATGTGTGGGTTGAGGTCTCTGTACGTCCAGATAGGGCTCGTTAGTAGCCCTATCACCTTCCTTATACATTGCCCGCCCATGCCTGGGGCTCTTTAGAGCCACCAATGTCTGGAATCTGATCAGCAAAAGACTGCATCATCCACTGTCCGTCCGGGAGTTGTCCCTCTGTAGCAGCGGCGGTGGAGGCAGGAAGTTGGGAAGTGTCTGCCTTCTCGACAGCGTCTGAAACTAGAATAAAATAACCTCTGATGTGACTGGACCATGTTACCGAGGCCATAGATAAACCCGTCCACTACAAATCACGCATAGGGAGCAGCAGCATCCGGACTAGGTGCTGTGAGTGACAGCAAGAGAAGTCAGTGATTGTTCACAGGTGCAGCTGATTAGCAGGTCATTGCAGAGTGAGAGGTGGACTTTGAATCTTTCATTTTGACCTTCTACTTGTTTTGTATACATCATTTGTTGTCACAATTGAGCATCTATGCCCTGCTTGGGCTGGCAGACTACGGCTGTCCCTGGTGTTTATTGGGCTGGCTGACTACGGTTGTCCCTGGTGTTTATTGGGCTGGCTGACTACGGTTGTCCCTGGTGTTTATTGGGCTGGCTGACTACGGTTGTCCCTGGTGTTTATTGGGCTGGCTGACTACGGTTGTCCCTGGACCCTGGTGTTTATTGGGCTGGCTGACTACGGCTGTCCCTGGTGTTTATTGGGCTGGCTGACTACGGCTGTCCCTGGTGTTTATTGGGCTGGCTGACTACGGTTGTCCCTGGTGTTTATTGGGCTGGCTGACTACGGTTCTCCCTGGTGTTTATTGGGCTGGCTGACTACGGTTGTCCCTGGTGTTTATTGGGCTGGCTGACTACGGTTGTCCCTGGTGTTTATTGGGCTGGCTGACTACGGCTGTCCCTGGACCCTGGTGTTTATGGTTTATTTGTCAGGGACCATGTACAACATGTCATTGCACCAGATTTAGCTGGATAGCTCATTTTTCATCTGTAGTCTCTGGCATGTGTCTCCTAGGTACATTACAGACCACAGCAGTCCTCTTATTCTTTAATAGACTGGCACGATATACCGTATACCAGGGTATTACTGACGGTATGATATTCACGCCACTGCTAACTTGCTAGCTAAGTGGCTAGGTGCTAAGATCAAGCTTCTTGGTTACAGCAGAGACATTCCTTCCTGGATCAAGATCCATGATGCCTAAATTGTTTTGTGCGTAAAAAAAAAACCATCACAAATAGCATCCCTTAAAGTAATACAGTATATCCCGGTATGGAACAGAAAGTGTATAATGGTAGGAAAAACCCAAGTCTTTAATATTAATGACTCATTAATATCAGGTTATGTCCCAGTTAGTTAGCTCAACATGGAACATTTTGAATCTCACTATAGGCTGGCTAGTTGGATTCGAAACATCATTCAGTCTTGTTTACTGTGGCCATCAGCAATGTGACTGTGTTTATATAGTATACTATCCCTGCATTCCACATCAACCCCTAGACACTCCTGAACATCATTCAGTCTTGTTTACTGTGGCCATCAGCAATGTGACTGTGTTTATATAGTATACTATCCCTCCATTCCACATCAACCCCTAGACACTCCTAAACATCATTCAGTCTTGTTTACTGTGGCCATCAGCAATGTGACTGTGTTTATATAGTATACTATCCCTCCATTCCACATCAACCCCTAGACACTCCTAAACATCTTGGACAGGAATACACAATATGGCACTTCACTGTTTCCTTCTGATAGGCTGGCTAGAATATCAGCCATATTACTGACAGCTCTCCAACACAGACAGGTAACAGTGTCCAGGGAGGAGGAATTCAGGGTACATACACATCCAGTGTGTGGATCACAATACCTCCTGGAATCTACACTGATTTCAAGGTGAGGATGCTTAAATATTTTAGTAATTTATGTTAAGTACCATTTTTAAAGACGAGTGTCCTGTGGCAGGGTTCTCCCCAAAGAATGGAACACAATCATTACTTTATGTTATCATCTCAGGACATTTGTTGTTGTTGCTCTAGATTTCAGATGATGACAGTTACAGGTGTTTAAAAATGAAAAGATATGAGTTAAAAGAGGGGCGCTGCCCCGCCCCCCCTCTGGTCCTCCACCCAGCCGTACTCAGCAGAGGTGTGTATCAAGAATCCTGGAGGAGAACCCTGCTGTGGGGAGCCTATACCATAGAACTAGTTACTGCTAATCCTAGTTCTATGGTCCATCCAGGCATCTCTGTGCTGACCTGTGTTTTCAGCCGACGAGAAGTTACAGTGCCCGTTGCCGTTGCTCTGGCCCTCCTCAGGCCCAGGCCCACCCTCGCCATATGCTCCACCGAAGGCCGCCTCGTAGCCCGGGTCGTATGCCTCCTCTTTGATCGCCATCCTCTTGGCGTCCTCTGTAGGGGGGGAGAAACAACACAGAATTCAATTTGAGGTATTTCTATGGAACAAACAAACTGTTACCATGTATCTGGTGAACAAGACTGTTCTCATACAGCTCATGAGACTGGGCAGAACTGTGATGCTTTTCATTTCAACATTGTACCTTTTTATAATAATTTAAATGTTAAATGTTAACTATGTACTTCATGTAAATGTATTTGAATACTCAGAGCACTCTGCAGTATGTTCTCTTACCCTTGGCCAATCCCAGGTCAAAGGTGTACTCCAACTCCTGAATGTCGTCCGTTCTGGCCACGCCCCTGAGCTGGTCTCTTAATTCCCTCAGCTTGATGTAGAAGTGTACTTTGTCCTGGGCACGGGGGAACTGGGCACAGCGGGCGCTGGACGACGGCATCAGATACAACGCCTGTAGGGGAGAGGGCAGGGTTATACGGTGTCATTTCAACAAGGGGAAGGGTACTGTACTTCCTCTGTATGCCCAATGACCATAGTTCATTCTTTAAAAAGTCTGAGCCGTGGGGTGTTCAAAGCCGACATATGGAATTGTTTAAAAATGGTCATACTATGGATCATTGAGCAATTTGATTTTACATTTTAAGATCCATTTAGTTAATACCAAAAAATACAAAAAATATGATAAAATATAGATTTTGGCTTTAACTACTATACGCCAGAGATACGCTTTGAATAACACATTCATAAAGTGGCAAAAAAAGAGTAGAAAAATGTATCATAAGGAATAAGGTTTTGAAGTGTTTGTCCTATATCTAAGAGGCATAAAAAAGCTCAGGAAATATTTTAGTTTTTACACATATTTAACCCCTTTTTTGGGTACCTTCAAGCTCCACCTGGTACAGCCAGAAGAGGACTGGCCACCCCTCAGAGCCTGGTTCCTCTCTAGGTTTCTAATCTCCACCTGGTACAGCCAGAAGAGGACTGGCCACCCCTCAGAGCCTGGTTCCTCTCTAGGTTTCTTCCTAGGTTCCTGTCTTTCTAGAGAGTTTTTCCTAGCCACCTAGCCACATCTGCATTGCTTGCTGTTTGGGGTTTTAGGCTGGGTTTCTGTATAAACACGGACATCTGCTGGTGTAAAAAGGGATTTATAAATAAATGATTGATTTGATTGATACTTCCATTCATTAAAAAAAAAAAAAAAAAAAAAACCAACGGTACCAGGTTACCTTCAGACGAGTCCCGTGACACTTGTGGGGGTCATAGAGCAAAACGGAGAACACCATCGTGTTCGTGAGAATCTCCCCTTTCCACAGTGGGATCACATTAGTGGTAATAATATGCTACATACGTTTTGGTGAGAAGTGATTTTCGGGATGTCTCATGGTCTGACAAACACTGCTCTAGCTCTGCCACCTTTTACCGCGGATGCAGAAGTTCCACATCGGCGGATGTGGTGGATTGAGACGGATCCAATGCAACAACAAAAAAACAACAACATATCTCTACCATAAACTAACTGATTTAGATGGCCATTGTTTTATTATGTTACTATGATGCACCGGTGCATCAATCAACTCTTGGGGGTTAATAATCACCCGCACAGGCCTGGGCCAACCCACTGGGGAGTCAGGCCCACCCAATCAGATTGAGCCAAAGAAAAAGAAAGATATTACGCTCTACTCGTCAGTGTCTTTTTACCTAAACATGCACCATCATATAGAATTCATAGCAAGCAGTGCACTGGAATGACATTCACTTTCATGGGATGGGTGGCCAAAAATAACTAACTGAAAGCCACACCCCCAATAAACCACGAACAGGGAGTCTTGTACGTCAGACTATCAGGTAGGAGAGCCCTTACCACATCAGACTACCAGGAAGCAGAGCCCTTACCACATCAGACTACCAGGTAGCAGAGCCCTTACCACATCAGACTACCAGGAAGCAGAGCCCTTACCACATCAGACTACCAGGTAGCAGAGCCCTTACCACATCAGACTACCAGGTAGCAGAGCCCTTACCACATCAGACTACCAGGTAGCAGAGCCCTTACCACATCAGACTACCAGGTAGCAGAGCCCTTACCACATCAGACTACCAGGAAGCAGAGCCCTTACCACATCAGACTACCAGGTAGCAGAGCCCTTACCACATCAGACTACCAGGAAGCAGAGCCCTTACCACATCAGACTACCAGGAAGCAGAGCCCTTACCACATCAGACTACCAGGTAGCAGAGCCCTTACCACATCAGACTACCAGGTAGCAGAGCCCTTACCACATCAGACTACCAGGTAGCAGAGCCCTTACCACATCAGACTACCAGGTAGAAGAGCCCTTACCACATCAGACTACCAGGAAGCAGAGCCCTTACCACATCAGACTACCAGGAAGCTGAATGCCTTACCACTTCACAGTCAGGTATCTTGTGTGGCTGCAGACCAAAGTCAAGTTTCTTGGGCTTTTTTCCAAACATCTCTCTGCAGAACATTTCATAGATACCTGAAAATAAACAATTTCAACACTTAATATGGAATTTCAATGGAAAGGTCTTGCAACTGGCATTTTCTCCTCTCTAGCAGGGTTTTTGTGGCTACTTACATTTTCCATTGAAAACAGCTATTAGAGGCTTGTACTTCTTCAGCTTTTCGACAAGAATTAAGGCACCCTCACGTAGCTCTTTGCTGTGAATTAACATAAGATGCGAGTCAAACATTGTATTCCATCTATATGTGAATACAGCTTGCTGTGTGGCCACTGTTTGACATTTACTCTGTATTGTCTCACTCGTCATTTCTCAGCACATTGCTGACTGACTTAAGGTTTTGATTATTTTCTTCCTAAGCTTACGTTGAGAGGTCTTTGCTTCCAGGCGTTGTCCTTGCCACCATGTTGGTGAAACCGATCTTATATTTCGCTGGCAGGCTGGTGTCGCTCATGTGGTTGAGCTGCTCATCAGTGAATCCAGACAAGAACAGGCACTTCCCTGATGAGGACAAGTTTTCATTCAATTTGTCGTACCATTATTATTCTGAAATTGAGGTCAACTTAGTAATGCTCTGCTCCCTAAGCATAGGAAAACAGTGCAGTTAAGATGCCTTGAATTTAAAGTTTTGCGATTTCGGTTGATTCATAAACGGTGTCGAGGTAATGAAAGATATTTTCAAAATAAGAGTTCCTGACAGCTGTTCACACACCAAATCAAGACTAAATATCTACTAAAGCAACTTACAGAAATGGTTTCCAGGGCCAGGGAACCATCGTCCAACATAGGCTGCCACCAGTCCTGGGTTGATTCCAATCTAGAACAGAGAGAGAGAGAGATTCACATCATGCTACTGGGTTGTGTTCATTAGGGCAGTGTTTCCCAACACTGGTTCTACAGTACCCACAACAGTGGACAGTTTAACTGTAGCCCTGGACAAACACACCTCATTCAACTCATTGAGGGCTTGATGATTAGTTGACAAGTTGAATCAGGTGTGCTTGTCCAGGGTTACAATAAAAATGTGCACTGTTGTGGGTACTGGAGGACTGGAGTTGGGAAACACTGCGTTAGGGAACGCAGCTGGAAACAAATGAGTATTTCTTATTGGACAAATCAAGGTAGCTCGATTTTCAGTCTCATATCATTAATAATAATGTCTGGCATAAAGTGACACAGGTAGAACTCACAATGACATAGTCCAAGTTGTAGTCAAGGATGTCAGTCAGAGTTCTGCTCATGACCTCATCCTCCGTCATGCCCTTGAATCGGTCTCGTTTCTTCCTGACCTTCTGGACGGTCTCGTCCATCTTCTCCTGCGTGCCGTCAGCCTCTTGACCCTCCTTGCCTTTCTTGGGCTTGGGGCCCGGTTTGGCCTTGGGCTCCTTGGGCGGCTTGGGCATTTTGGGTGGCTTGGGTTCCTTTGGTTGTGCCGTTCTCCCTCTCTTTTTCGCTGGAGCTGCAAGAGGTAGAGAGAACTCCCAATCACCTTGCTGTTAACATTCCCAACAATGTTGACGAGGCATTTTTTTTCACCTTTATTTAACCAGGTAGGCCAGTTGAGAACAAGTTCTCATTTACAACTGCGACCTGGTCAAGATAAAGCAAAGCAGTTCAACACAAACAACAACAGAGTTACATTTGTTTTTAATCTGTGGGGAAATGCATCAAAAAGAACACTTCTCCCACAAATTAATCAACTTCAAATCCATTGGGCCAGCAATACATTGAGGATCATGTCCTTATTGTTATTGAATACAGCTCTGTGGAAATGAAGAAGCAGGGTACCTTTCACTAAGTTGGCAGGTTCTTGCTGAGCCATGAGCTCATCATTGACAGCCATATGTGCATGTGCCATGACTCTCTCCTCTCTTGGTTCCTCTGTGTAGTGAGGACTGTGGTGATGGTTGATGCCCGGATACTGGCCCTGCAGAGCCTGAAGCTGTTGAGCTGACTGAATCCTGTACAAGGAAGACAAAAAAAAAGGACCCCCAGTATTAATTCTACAGCCAAAATATATTGCAGTGAAAGCCCCAGTATTAATATTGTAAATATATTTGTGAGTCCTGTAAAACAAATACACCATGCCCTCGAGGACATTCAGAATCCCAGACTCCTCAAAGGTACCAGAAGGTCCAGAAAGGGTAGGCCTCCACCATATTCACAAGGTAGCTTACAGTAGACACCGCTTCTACAGCATAGAAGCAACCAGTTATTGCCTATACCACCTGCACGTTCAAAGTTTCCTAGATGAGGCTGAACTGGACTGGAAAGCCAGTGTGTGTGTGTGTGTGTGTGTGTGTGTATGTATGCATGTATGTATGTATGTATACACATATCTCCCTCACTAGCTTTAAGCACCAGCTGTCAGAGCAGCTCACAGATTACTGCACCTGTACATAGCCCATCTATAATTTAGCCCAAACAACTACCTCTTCCCCTACTGTATTTATTTATTTTGCTCCCCATTATTTCTATTTCTACTTTGCACCATCTTCCACTGCAAATCTACCATTCCAGTGTTTTACTTGCTATATTGTATTTACTTCACCACCATGGCCTTTTTTGCCTTTACCTCCCTTATCTCACCTCATTTGCTCACATTGTATATAGATGTATTTTTCTACTATATTATTGACTATGTTTGTTTTACTCCATGTGTAACTCTGTGTTGTTGTATGTGTCAAACTGCTTTGCTTTATCTTGGCCAGGTCGCAGTTTTAAATGAGAACTTGTTCTCAACTTGCCTACCTGGTTAAATAAAGGTGAAATTACGCGTGCGTGCGTAAAATTGGCCCAGCGCCATCCGGGTTTGGCCAGTGTACACACACACACGCACGCACACACACGCACATTTTTACCATAACTGTCTTGATAGTATTAATTGTACAATTCGTTCTCATAATTCATTCTCAATTCATTCTCACAATTATCTAGGCTTGCAAGTAAAGACAGGTCATTCTGTGTTGTAAACTCAATTCAAAGCATTTAGGTGATTCAGATAGCACAATCCATCAGATGCAAACAAAACAAAAACATGCTGTTATTTCAGATTCATAACATTTTGCCATTCAGGTGGGAGTTCGTTCAAAATGTCCTGGGCTTCTTTTTTTGACGGGGTAAGAACTCACCACTGTTGAAGATATTCCGAAGGGACAGGCACTGATCCATACAGCTTTTCTTCCATCTTGGATTTACTTTGTTAGATAGATCAATATTCATGTTGATGAGACATTAATATTCTGATTTGGATATAGCACATCATTCTTGTAAACTGCCTGGCTTTGTAGAATTAGCAACAGTGTATCGGGGAGAGAACTGAAAAAGGATATTTGTCCTAGACAAGTGGAGGCGCTTTGGCAGCTAGCTAGCTTACGTTAGCAGACAACCAGCGCTACTTTGTCAGCAAAGTAAACAGCCAACACACATTCTAACTCCGACTTCGTCTATTGTATACTTTAAATCAACATCAATGTTGGCTAACCCACTGGATTTGGCGTATTAAAAGTCATTATGGATAGTCAAGATAGCATAGTTATTTGCTGGTTAACGTTAGCTAACTATGTTAGCAAGCAAGCTAGCTATTTCGCTAATTAGCATGGATGAATGACTTGCTAGCTAGCAATGAGCTGGTTCGTTGTCAAATGAATACAAATCATATGTAATTCATAAAATGCATACATACCTATTACAGAAATGGTTGAATTTGTTTTTTCTTTCTTAAAAACGATTGTGTTCAATCACTTTCGCGCTGGACTTGCTAGCATTGAAGCAACAAAGACATGACAGTGAAGCACGTCAACTTTGACATGGGAAGATACCAACATGATAATGGTGGGGGGGGGTTAAGTAAAACGTTCTTATCGTGAAATCCATAGTACAGGTTTAGTGTATATATCAAACGTTGTATTGATATCAGGAATGTATGCTAATATCATATAAACTGCAAATATTTTTTTGTTGTTGCATAATTTACACATTTTCAAATACAGCCCAAGCCTCTCTCCCCCATTTCAGCGTTGGTTTGCTCAACGGACATTTAAACTCCCGAGGTAGTTTTCATTGGCTACAAGCCTCTGTGGCAAGTGTCAGTGCTATCCGGAACCATTGGGACGTCCCTAACACACACACACACACACACACACACACACACACACACACAGACAGACAGACAGACAGACAGACAGACAGACAGACAGACCAGACCAGACCAGACAGACGGTGCTATAAATATCTTTGTCCCTACTCTAAAACCCCTACCGTAACCATAACCATTTTACATTTCATATTAAATGCCGGGTAGGGACGTCCAAAGGATCCCGGATAGCAATGACCCTGTGGCAAGCAGGCGGGGGGCAGAGATACTACAGATTTTTGATAATTTTGGAGATACAGTACTTTTGAGGAGATGGGAATCATATAGTCTGGCACAGTGGACGCGTCATAATACCCATAAACCTAGCGGTGAAACCCGTTAATGGTTTCAAAGTTTTTTTTCCACATTCATTTTTGCGTCTGGGATTTTAGAAAGACTTCATTTAAGGTCGTGAGTTTCGTGTAGGCTTATCCTGGTGTATAGTTTTGATAGCCATGCAATTCTCTCTCGGACAAGGTGAGTTCTCAATATATTCACCTCAATTTACTCTAAAAAAATAAAAATAAAATAAATACTAACGTTACAAATTCCCCCAGGAAGCTCATGCACATAACTAGTCGACACTGTCAGCTACTGTTCACCAGCAAACGGTCAGAGACCTTTGTGCCTGTGATGTACTATACAGGTATCTGTAGCTGAAAATGAGTGACATGACTAATGTGTATGCAGACTGTACTTCAGTAAACTGAAGACTTCTAGACAGATCTTTGTTGTCCGGCTCATTAATATTGTAACAACATAACATGGTGTCAGAATAAACCGCGAAAAGTAGAAGATGGCTCTGTTACAACCAACATCTAGCTTGTGTCTAAAAGGACATTTTTGTCTGAAGACTGGAAGATTTGGATACAAAAGTTTGAATTGTTTCTGACCGCGAGTGGCATTGCTGAAAAGGAGAGGAGGGAGAGGAGGCAATCAAGGTATGCAACAGGTTTGAATTTGCTGAAGGCGAGAAAGACAAGATTACCATGCTGAAACAGAAAAAGAGACAGGCTGTTGAAAGAGGCAGATCTCACATTGGCTAAAGCTATTCATGTGTGTTGTGCTAGTGAAATCACGTCCAGTCATGAGGAAGTTGAAGTACACAATATAAAAAGTGTCAGTACTGCAGAGGTTCAAGAAGAACAGAGCAAAAGGCAGCTCAAGATGAACTAAACATGTGCGTAAATTGCAACAGATGTGGTTACAAGCATGAGCACAGAAAATGCCCAGCCTATGGTCAAGTATGTAAATCCTGCCAAAAGAAGAATCTTAGAGCCAACCGAAGATAATGCAGAGTGGGGAGAATGGCAGTATGTTCCTAGGCACAGTTGCAGTTGAGATGACTGGAAAATTAAAACACATTGAAGCTGCAGATATATTTTTTTTGTTTTGTTTCAATTTAACCTTTTATTTAACTAGGCAAGACAGTTAAGAACTAATTATTTTTTACAATGATGGCCTACACCGGCCAAACCCGGACCGCGCTCGGCCAATTGTGCGCCACTCTATGGGACTCCCAATTACGTCCGGTTGTGATACAGCCAAGATTCGAACCAGGGTGTCAGTAGATATGGACAGTGACAAAAATAAATGGACTGAGAATAAACAACTAAGATGTAACATACACGCTTGACACGGGTGCTGTGTGCAAAGTAATATCTTCAATTCGCTTGGACAGAGAAAAGTTGAAGCAGTCCAACTGAAAACTGCTTATCTATTCTGGCCAGCAGATGTCGCCGTTGGGTCAGGAATCATGAACCGGTGTGTACAAACATTTACATTTTAGTCATCCCTCTTTTCTAGGGAGTTTTTCCTAGCCACCGTGCTTCCACACCTGCATTGCTCGCTGTTTGGGGTTTTAGGCTGCGTTTCTGTACAGCACTTTGAGATATCAGCTGATGTAAGAAGGGCTTTATAAATACATTTTATTTGATATAAGTGAAAAGAATAGGGACAATGTCTGAAATGTGTTGTAATTGAATGTAAGTGCTGATTTGAAAGAATACAAATTAAAAAAGCATCAGAAGTTTTATTTCTTTGTTTTAGTTTTGCTTGAAGTAAGATACATCAGTAATAGCACATTTTGAGGCATTATTACTACATCTTAGCTAGCCACAGACTACACGTTAGCTAGCCAGTTAGCAGAGCAGTAGATACTTACCTAGCCTAGATAATTGTTTTGTACAGTATGTCGTCTTTGGAGTCTTTCAGATCTTATGGCATTTTTTCAAGGATGAGCGTAAGAGCGTTACAAAGTCAGAAGACCACTACCAAGTCTGGCCATGTGGAGAAGTGCAGCTATAGTGAAGGGAAACTTAGCAGTTTGGTCAGGCCCAGCATGAGGGATATAGTTTATCCTGTGTCGGTGAGTGTAGCTATTAAGTTAAGTTTGAGCATCTTAGCAATGTGTTCTGTACAGCTGTCAACATTTATACAAGGGAATAATAATCAATTATATAAATCACCAACCAGATTACCCAGGATACCAGACTTAGATGAGTGATAACTCAGTTCTAGAATGTTGTCATTGATGAGAATGAATCAAAAAATCTATTGACATTCAGAATGAACTTTTAGACATCCAGCCTCTATTGGCCAGAGACAAATCTTCAGAGGCACAGTATTTATTTATTCTATTGGCCAGAGGCACAGTATTTATTTATTCTATTGGCCAGAGACAAATGTTCAGAGGAACAGTATTTATTTATTCTATTGGCCAGAGACAAATCTTCAGAGGCACAGTATTTATTTATTCTATTGGCCAGAGACAAATCTTCAGAGGCACAGTATTTATTTATTATATTGGCCAGAGGCACAGTATTTATTTATTCTATTGGCCAGAGACAAATCTTCAGAGGCACAGTATTTATTTATTATATTGGCCAGAGGCACAGTATTTATTTATTCTATTGGCCAGAGACAAATCTTCAGAGGCACAGTATTTATTTATTCTATTGGCCAGAGACAAATGTTCAGAGGAACAGTATTTATTTATTCTATTGGCCAGAGACAAATCTTCAGAGGCACAGTATTTATTTATTCTATTGGCCAGAGACAAATCTTCAGAGGCACAGTATTTATTTATTCTATTGGCCAGAGGCACAGTATTTATTTATTCTATTGGCCAGAGGCACAGTATTTATTTATTCTATTGGCCAGAGGCACAGTATTTATTTATTCTATTGGCCAGAGGCACAGTATTTATTTATTCTATTGGCCAGAGGCACAGTATTTATTTATTCATTCTATTGGCCAGAGGCACAGTATTTATTTATTCTATTGGCCAGAGACAAATCTTCAGAGGCACAGTATTTATTTATTCGGAGAGGTACATTCATTCACAGTCTTGATGTATAGGATCCTTTCCAATATATAAATGATATGTCAAATTATCAAAAATCCCAAGTTATCAATTAAAGGTTTATGGAAAACTGCACTTAAATATTCTTCAGCTGTAATGCAGAGTGGCGCAGCGGTCTAAGGCACTGCATCTCCGTGCTTGAGGCGTCACTACAGACACCCTGGTTCGAATTCAGGCTGTATCACAACCGGCCGTGATTGGGAGTCCCATAGGGAGGCGCACAGTTGGCCCAGCGTCGTCCGGGTTTGGCCGGTGTAGGCTGTCATTGTAAATAAGAATTTGTTCTAAACTGACTTACCTAGTTAAATAAAGGTTAAATAAAGGTTATAGCACCTTTCTTACAACAAATGCATTTCAAGGTGTTTAGTCGTTGGATGGGGTGTTGTCTGTAAAGTGGGGCACAGATAACAAAGAGGACGGCATCAAGGCATTAAAAATGGCTACAGGGATGGCTGTGCAGGGGTCAGGGCTTTGGGCCACAGGGTCTGGGATCCCGGGTGCCTCACCGGATGGTCTGGTGGGCAACACAGCAGTGGTGGAGGTGAAGTATCCCTATGGTGCAAGCAAGGGACCTGACCGTTGAAGAGGCAGTGAAGTCAAAGGATTTCTATATCAAAGAGGGAGGGTCTTATAGCCTCCGTGGAGACCATCCTTACTAGCACCAGGTAGTTCCACATCACTGGAAGGACACCTGCTTCTTTGTTGGACCATCAAATCCTCCATCACCATCCCTATCCAGCGTGACAACCTCTGGCAGACTCATAATGCTGGACTAGAGGAGTTGTTCAAGGACCGCATGCTCCCGAAGTTGGCACTGCAACAGTGAACATCTGTAAAATATCTTGTAAATAGTTTTTGCACAAATTAGTTTTTGTTCTTACCTTGAGGTTTTATTCCAATCTGGGGTTTTTTGGGTGGTGGGAGGCACTGGATCAACGTTCTCGTCCCACCACAAGTCAGTACCTGTTTTCAGGGAATCAAATGGTCCAACATATTCCACATAGTTCACACACACCAGGCTCCCAGAATAGGTTATATTACATTCAAGTTTTGCTCAAAGCAGCCAACTAAATTAATGTACTTTAACTTTATCATGGGCACATTGGGAATTTATTATATCTGTGATGTTCAAATTGTTTCTTACCCCGTGTCTTACTTTCTGGAGGCTCAAGTCATCCCTGCCTGTACCAAAGTTCAATCACAAAGGCTGGTCTGAGTGCATCTCCTCACAGTTTCATTCAGTAGGACAACACAATTCACATTTGCATTTTATCATGGGCACAGTGGGAATTTATATCTGTGATGTTTAAATTATATCTTACCCCCAGAGTGAGAGAGTACATCACTTCCAGCAGATCTCCTTGCTCAGGATGGTGTTGATCCTGCACTGCTTCTCGTGGGGTGAGCCTGATGTTCCGCATGTCACGCCTCATGTCTACAACATGGGGAAAAAGAGGACAGAAAGTCAAAATGTCATGCCTCATGTCTACAACATGGGGAAAAGAGGACAGAAAGTCAAAATGTCATGTCTCATGTCTGCAACATGGGGAAAAAGAGGACAGAAAGTCAAAATGTAATGTCTCATGTCTACAACATGGGGAAAAGAGGACAGAAAGTCAAAATGTCACGTCTCATGTCTACAACATGGGGAAAAGGGGACAGAAAGTCAAAATGTCACGTCTCATGTCTGCAACATGGGGAAAAGAGGACAGAAAGTCAAAATGTCATGTCTCATGTCTAGAACATGGGGAAAAGAGGACAGAAAGTCAAAATGTCACGTCTCATGTCTGAAACATGGGGGGAAAAGGGGACAGAAAGTCAAAATGTCATGTCTCATGTCTAGAACATGGGGAAAAGAGGACAGAAAGTCAAAATGTCATGTCTCATGTCTACAACATGAGGAAAAGGGGACAGAAAGTCAAAATGTCATGTCTCATGTCTACAACATGGGGAAAAGGGGACAGAAAGTCAAAATGTCACGTCTCATGTCTAAAACATGGGGGGAAAAGGGGACAATGTCAAAGCATCTACAAATTCAGTGTTTTACACAATATTGTATCATATACTTGATGAGTTACTGACCTGTTCGTCCACAGGCTGGATGTGCTGTAGTCTCTAAAATTGTATGCTTATACTCGGATCCCACTGGAACAGGATGTCTATGCACCGGATGTCCTGAAGGATCCTCTCCCACTGGAACAGGATGTCTATACACCGGATGCCCTGAAGGATCCTCTCCCACTGGAACAGGATGTCTATGCACCGGATGGCCTGAAGGATCCTCTCCCTCTGGAACAGGATGTCTATGCACCGGATGGCCTGAAGGATCCTCTCCCGCTGGAACAGGATGTCTATGCACCGGATGGCCTGAAGGATCCTCTCCCTCTGGAACAGGATGTCTATGCACCGGATGGCCTGAAGGATCCTCTCCCTCTGGAACAGGATGTCTATGCACCGGATGGCCTGAAGGATCCTCTCCCACTGGAACAGGATGTCTATGCACCGGATGGCCTGAAGGATCCTCTCCCGCTGGAACAGGATGTCTATGCACCGGATGGCCTGAAGGATCCTCTCCTGCTGGAACAGGATGTCTATACATCGGATGTCCTGAAGAATCCTCTCCCACTGGAACAGGATGTCTATGCACCGGATGTCCTGAAGGATCCTCTCCCGCTGGAACAGGATGTCTATGCACCGGATGTCCTGAAGGATCCTCTCCCGCTGGAACAGGATGCCTATACATCGGATGTCCTGAAGGATCCTCTCCCACTGGAACAGGATGTCTATGCACCGGATGGCCTGAAGGATCCTCTCCCACTGGAACAGGATGTCTATGCACCGGATGGCCTGAAGGATCCTCTCCCACTGGACTGGAAAACAACAGACATTTGGTCAGTGGTGGGTCTTTTTCAATGCTGTTTCACCATCTTTATCTGGACAGAAAACACACCTTTGTCAATGTGACAAGTGGTCCCTCAACACCCAATCCACATGCATTATTGTTTGTTCTTGTTTCCCAATCAACAGTCTGGATCTTCCTCTTCTGCCATGGTGGATGAGCTACCTGGTAAATACAGGAACATTTCTCTTTCCCAAGGGAAAATGGCAGCTGCAGACCCCAGTGTTGTCACTGGGTTTCCCGTCCGCCCATTTGAGAGACATTATTAAAAACTTTTACTAGCTAGCTAAGTTTAATATATTAAAATACCATAACCCACAAAACTTGACTATAGTAATGGTAAAATAGACTAAGTTTTGGTCTATCCTACTATGTTGATGAGACATTTCTACTGGGATGCTGAACTAGATGATCAGGACAGTCATGGGTACTATTTGTCCAAAGAGGTGAAGTATTGCGATGAGCTATACGACTGTACTTCTGAGTCTAAATCTCAAGAGGAAAGTTAGTGGCTCAGCGGTCTAAGGCACTGCATCACAGTGCTGAGGCGCCACTACAACCTTGGGTTCGATCCCAGGCCGTGTCACAGCCAGCCGTGACCGGGAGCCCCATGGAGCGGCGCACAATTGGCCCAGTGTCGTCAGGGGAGGGTTTGGCTGGGGGATTTCCTTAGCTCATAGTCAAGGATTTTCTTAATTTAGGGTCAGTCACAGTGGTCAGGTGTTGTGCACTATTTGTTTAGGTCCAAATAGCATTCACATTTGCTCTGTTTTTTTGGTTGATTCTTTTCAGTGTGTCAAATACCTATCTTTTTGCTTAGGTCATTGTGTTGCTGTCCTAGGGCTCTATGGGGTCTGTTTGTGTATTTGTGAACAGAGCCCCAGAACCAGCTGGCTGAGGGGACTATTTTATAGGTTAGGTGGATGTAAAATTGAACAGCTCTTTTGGGGGATGTAGATAACTAGCGGGTATCGTCCTAAAATCTGCTCTGCATGCATTGTTTGGGGTTTTCTGTTGTACACAAAGTATATTTTTTGCAGAATTCATGCTTGCAGAGTCTCAATTGGGTGTTTGTCCTATTTTGTAAATTATTGGTTGGTGAGTGGACCCCAGACATCACAACCATAGAGGGCAATGGGTTATATAACTGAATAATTTTTTTGCCAGATCCAAATTGGGATGTTGAGTTTTATGTTCCTTTTGATGAAGTAGAAAGCCCTTCTTGCCTCGTCTTTTTAGATCGTTCACAGCCTTGTGGAAGTTACCTGTGGTGTTGATGTTTTGTGTGCTCTAGGGCAACGATGTCTAGATAGAATTTGTATTTGTTGTCCTGGCAACTGGACCTTTTTTGGAACACCATTATTTTTGTCTTACAGAGATTTACTGTCAAGGCCCAAGTCTGACAGAATCTGTGCAGGAGATCTAGGTGCTGCTGTTGGCCCTTCTTGATTGGGTACAGGAGCACCAGATATTCTGCAAACAGTAGGCATTTGATTTCCAAGTCCAGTAGGGTGAGGCCGGGTGCTGCAGACTGTTCTAGTGCCCTCACCAATTAATTGATATACACTGAGTATCGGTGGTGGTTGGTGTCGTTTAAGATGAGGGAGGATTATTATTATCAGTTTACTTTCACAGCAGCCTCATAAAAACAGCATGGTCACTTTGATCATTGTATATATAATTCCTTCTAGCAGCGATCGACGCGCTCTCCTCCTGTCACCTTTCCCTTCTCTTGTGGACTTCAGTGCACAACACATTATCTGTCTGTGACCAGGTGAAAAACCTTTCCAAGCCAAACCTCTATACCATGACCGCTAACAACAGCCTACATCATTGTCACTTTATAGTCAACATAGCTACTAGAACTAACACATTATTAAACCTGCTACAATCATGCAGTACAGTGTACAGTCAGAAAGCAGTTCAGCAGTTACACCGGCGGGCCCTGGTGGCAATAAATTCATAAAACCAAAAGCTTACCTTGACTTGGAAGAGTTTCAGTGTTGGATAGCCATAGCCAGCTAGCTAACATAGCATCCCTCTCGGTTTGAGCCAGGTGTTTGAGTAAAAAACATAGCTATATTTTGTTGTATTTAAAAAATATATATCTCTTGCTTCTCCTCAATTTTGGAAGAAATGAATTTGAGAAAAACTGTTCAATTTTTGTCTTTCTCTCTTTGTGTCAACTACTCATTCTCTGATCCTTTGATTGGGTGGACAACGTCACGTCATGCTGCAAGAGCTCTGATCGGTTCGAGGATGTCCCTGGGAGTTGTCATAATGATTCAATAAGTCTATGGAAGGGGGTGAAAACCATGAGCCTTCTAGGTTTTGTATTGAAGTCGGTGTGCCCAGAGGAGGACGGAAGCTAGCTGTCCTCCAGCTACACCATGGTGCTACCCTACAGAGTACTGTAGACCTTCATAGCAAAACAGTTTGTTTTAATCAATTATTTGGTGATGTGAATATATATTGTATAGTTTAATCTAAAGTGGGAAACTGTTTTAAAAATGTTTATTTTTTTAAATGAAATTCACTGAGGAGGAGCCTCTACTGATATAGACCCAGCGTGCGACAGGAGTTGTGACCCATTTTTGTTGGTTGTTTTGTCGTAGTTGATTTGATTTGGATCTCTTTTAGTCCCCATTTGGACTAATCTTCCAAGAGTCCTTAAATATTAAAATACAATTTATATACGAACACATTGTCACATATAACACACTATTACAAACATACATAATATATTAACGTAACGTAGTTGTGTCTGGGGGGCATATTTGGGAGGGAATGCTGTCACCTCTTATTTGTGTGGTTTAGGCTCTGACCAATAGTTGTGAGCAGAGCATGCTGAGCATCTGATATATCCCTCTTAGGTCACAGGATGGGGCTTGGGTGGGTGTAGGACTGGGCCTGTTGCTCTGCTCACGGTCTGGGCGTATGTCTAACAGGCACAACTCCAATATAAAGTTGTTGTTTTTTTAGTTGCCGAAATGCCACGTGCGTCCACTTATATCAGTGCATTCTTAACAACCTAATTGTTACGAAACTTCTATTCAATCAAATATGCACCGTGTAGCAAATTAGCAATTAAATGTTCTGTTGACCAAATTCGACAATCTCTCATTGACCGTCATACATAAATTCCGCACTTCTTGGGCTTGTTTTCCTGGACAGATTTGGGGCAGTGCAAAACCTCATCACTTCACCTTTTCCTCTCTGCCGCTGGGACACTTTTTGGGGGGGAGGCTATGAACCCAGCGTGAACCAGCAGAGTTCACCCGTTGTTTGTTGCGTCGCCTCGCCTTAGCTGAGGAACTCATATTTCTCTTCTTTAAAACCTAACCCTAATCACATTTGCTAACCTTATGCATAACCTTGAATTAAGACCAAAAAACTACTTTTTGTTCACATACATTCTTACTATATAACGATTTTTTTACTTTGCAACTGGCCTATCAAGTGGGAACCCAGCCAGGGTTGGCAGGAGGAAAGCCTTTTCAATTTGATGGTGGGAGATCAGGATACCGAATGTGGTTATGGGGGATTATCAGTGCCACTTTGAAAATAAATGCTTAAACGCTAAATAGGTGTGTGAAAATTATAAATGAATTTATATTTTCATATCAGTGTGCATGATTAATGCCACAATATAATTCCAAAGAAAATGAAAATTGAAAATGGTTGACTTGAAAATTGTAAATGGTGAACATAACTTCCTAAATGAAAATCCCAAATCGTAAACAGAAAATGGTAAGTGCAAGGTGCAAAGAGAAACTGAGTGTCTGTTCTAATTTTCCAACTACTAAATTAGCATGGTCTCTTTTCCATTTTCAAAGTGTATGCAAATAGCTTTCTGGAAGCGTGAACTAGGAGAGCAACAAGACTCCCACGTGTAGTAATACTTTCTGGCCATGCTGGGTTCCCTGTGTATTAGTGTGACAACCCTATTCACTAGGAACCAAACGCAATGAAACAGGGAGGGACCTACCTGAATTTCTCCAATAGAAACTCTAGTTTTTGTTCCAAAACGTTCACTGTTTGGACTAATGATTACACCCCAGGGGTGTATTCATTACGTATTGCAACGGAAACCGTTTATCGTTTCAGAACCAAATGGAAGCAAACAGAGCAAAACCAGAGTTTCTACTGAACAAATTCAGATGGGTCCTTCTCCGTTTAGTTCGCTTCCCCTTAAACGTTTTGAAACAGAATCAGCGGAACGAATACACATCTAGTCTCCTGTGCCAGAGGCATCCATTCTACGACCCGTAGGTCCACGGTAGCATTTTGAAACCATCTGAGTGTATAGCCGACTGAGTGTATAGCCGACTGAGTGTATAGCCGACTGAGTGTATAGCCGACTGAGTGTATAGCCGACTGAGTGTATAGCCGACTGAGTGTATAGCCGACTGAGTGTATAGCCGACTGAGTGTATAGCCGACTGAGTGTATAGCCGACTGCATAGATGGATAGATCCCCTTTGGACGGTAAGGTGAAACAACTCAATATCGCCATCTGCCTTTGGGTTATGAAATAACAACTATGCAGAACTAACAACAATGTTAATGTTACTACACTACAGTATTATGGCTTATAACAACTTCATTTACCGATCTGTCTACCCGTTTGATATTGAAGATTTCTTTGTCCAAACACAACATCATCAACGAAAAAGAAAAAAAAAATGTATGAAATGTATGTATTCACTACTGTAAGTCGCTCTGGATAAGAGCGTCTGCTAAATGACTAAAATGTAAACGCCATATACGTCAATCATCCAGTCAAGCCAGGCTTTGAACGGGATAATGTATATTTTCTATGAGGATTTATATTGATACTAATTACACAACAAAGTATTGCATCAGAACAAGACAATGGGAGTAACAGGAACCACAATTTCTTCTTCCAGAGGGAATACAGTTAATGGTAGGCGGCAGGTAGCCTAGTGGTTAGAGTGTTGGACTGGTAACTGAAAGGTTGCAAGATTGAATCCCTGAGCTGACAAGGTAAAAATCTGTCGTTCTGCCCCTGAACAACGCAGTTATAACCCACTGTTCCCCGGTAGGCTGTCATTGTAAATAAGAATTTGTTCTTAACGGTCTTGCCTAGTTGAAACACACTCATTATCCATGAGTAGAAAGTTGGCACCGAGCATCCACTTTATAGACTAGCTAATAACATTGTGTGCCCAGATAGTATAATTAACTGTCAGGAAAACTGACTTAGCTACAATGTTTAGACTGTCATCTAAACATTTGTCAAGATAATTTCATGGTTATTTCTGTATAATGAAAGGAGTGATTGGATTCTGCGTCCAGGGACATATTCTCGTTTGACATTGTAAGATGTCCGTCTTGTTTAGTAAATGATAAAAACTCTGTTGCTCTGCTGAAGATGGTTCAGAGGTCAGATGAATGATATAAACGCCATGATCATCAGTCATAAGGAGGAAACTTCACCTGAAACTGTCTTGTTTGAAATGGCCTGGAGAAATCTGCTGGGACCGCTAGAAAAGGTGGCTGTGAACACAGGAGACGGAAACTAGGGTCGTGTTCATTAGTGCACACTGTAACAAAACGCGTAAGCATTTCAGTTCCTCCCTGTTTTCCCAGTTCTGTTTAAAAGCTTTCCACAGTTGAATTCACTAGAGACACAAAGCAGAAGCAAACAGGGGAGGTACTATTTGAATTTGTCCAATAAGAAAAACTTCATTTTTCCGTTGCATTACGTTTTCATACGGTGTGCCCTAATGAATACGGCCCATGTCGTCTTGGGACTGTCAGGCGCCTATCTTTTTCATTCAACTTAATCACTTTACAAGTCATAATGAACATCAATAAGTTCCAGATTCAACTGTCAATGTCAGTTGTACAACTGATTTAATATCTCTGTAATAACAAACTTAAAAATTCCAGAGCACAATTACACTTCCACATGTGAGGGATACAACAAAATCCCATTCTTTAAAAATATAAAAATAAGACACTGGACACATGCTGTATGAAATGCAATAAATAGTTATAAAAATTAATGGGGGAAAAAAATGGGCTGTGTTTTAAAGAGAGAATTTGAAAAACAGGAGTCCAGTCAAGATTGGCCATTTCTCCTCCATCTTCCTTCTAGTGTGACGCATGCATTATGATGCCTCAGAAACGGTGTGACTTTTCTTGTGGGGGCCTTCTTCAAAAGGTTTCTGCTCCCAACTGAGGTTGAGCTACATTGCTACTGTTACAGCTAATGTCCGGTATCTGGTCTGCAAACGACTGGGTCATCCACTGGTCGTATGGCATGTGGTTCAATGGTGTAGCTTGGGCTTGGTCCTTACTGGGCATTGCTGAAAGGAGTATAACAAAAAAAAAAACACAATTTATTCAGTAGAGTAAGGGCTTCATCTGACTCTGGGTCAGTAGAGTAAGGGCTTCATCTGACTCTGGGTCAGTAGAGTAAGGGCTTCATCTGACTCTGGGTCAGTAGAGTAAGGGCTTCATCTGACTCTGGGTTAGAAGGTAAAGGGCTTCATTGCCTAACTCCTGAAGTAACCCTTTAACAAACCAACAGCTGTATGAATAGTGATGACAAGTCGTTCATCTTTCCTATCATCCGAGATGCACTAACGAAAGACAAAAAAAAACACTCTTCAGAAACTTGCTCTCACCGGTCTCTTTGGTGGAGGAAATGTTGCAGTAGCTTGTGCTTTGCCTTGCCTCCTCGCGCTCCCCGTCGCAGGTCTCGTACTCAGGATCCACCTGCTCCTCCTTGATGGCCATCCTCTTAGCATCCTCTGTAGCAGTGATACAGGAAATACAAGATTACTGATCAACAACACTGCTCTTCAACACGATTGCCAATCTACAGAGCATACCCTCATTTATCATTTGAATGTACACCACATGACTGGATATAATTGGCGTAACATGAAGCGCATGATGGCATCCTTATCAATGGCATTATATTCAGTCCATATCAGAGATTCAGTTAACGGCTTTCGCATGTTCGTTCTGAAATAGCAGCGTGAACGAGACTGAAGTGTGGCAACGCTTAACTCCGTCATGACCATTATTTTACCTTTGGCAAGTCCCAAGTCGAAGTGGTACTCAGTCTCTTGCACCTCGCGGGCCACTGAGACCACACCTTTGATCTTGTCCCGTAGCTCCTTCAGCTTGATGTAGAAGTGAACCTTGTCCTGAGCGCGGGGGAACTGGGCACAGCGGGGGCTTGACGAGGGCATCAAGTAGCACACCTGGGATGTATGCAATGAGTGAAGATATTCGCAACATTGCAGATAGAAATGTTTGGAGCCGACACGGCTCACAGCTCTACGTGACATTACGCTAAACTTGATCTACAATGCATTTCTATCGGAAGCTATAACATTGTACCCTCTTGAACAGACCCCAAAACAACAGTAGGAACAGACAATGAGAGAATGGATACAAACATGTGCTACTAGTTACTACACTGAACAACAATAAAAAACCGCAACATGCAACAATTTCAAAGATTTTAAGGAAATCCGTCAATTGAAATAAATTCATTAGGCCCTAATCTATGGATTTCAGATACCTTGAAAAAAAAAGGGGGGGGGGGGGGGGGGGGCGTGGATCAGAAAACCAGTCAGTATCTGGTGTGACCACCATTTGCCTCATGCAGCGTGACATCTCCTTCGCATAGAGTTGATCAGGCTGTTGATTGTGGCCTGTGGAATGTTGTCGCACTCCTCTTCAATGGCTGTGTGAAGTTGCTGGATATTGGCGGTAACTGGAACACGCTGTCGTATGCATTTATCCAGAGCATCCCAAACATGCTCAACAGGTGACATGTCTGGTGAGTATGCAGGCCATGAAAGAACTGCAACATTTTCAGCTTCTAAGAATTGTGTACAGATCCTTGCGACATAGGGCCATGCATTATCATGCTGACACATGAGGTGATGGCAGAGGATGAATGGCACGACAATCTCTCTGCATTCAAATTGCCATCGATAAAATGTAGTTGTGTTCGTTGTCAGTAGCTTATGCCTGCCCATACCATAACCTCACCATGGGGCATTCTGTTCACAATCAGCAAACTGCTCGCCCACCTGTCAGGTGGATGGATTATCTTGGCAAAGGACAAATGCTCACTAACAGGGATGGAAACAAATTCCTGCGCCACATTTTTGAGAAATAAGCTTGTGTGTATGGAACATTTCTGGGATCTTTTATTTCAGCTCATAAAACATGGGACCAACACTTTCTTTACATGTTGTGTTTATATTTTGGTAAAACTACTTACTGTTTCGGTTTCTGGGATTTTGTACGGCTGTAAGCCAAACTCGAGTTTCTTTGCCTTCACTCCAAAGATCTCTTTGCTGAAAATTTCGTAAATACCTGCCGAAGAAGAGTAATTTAACCTTTATTTAACTAGGCAAGTCAGTTAAGAACAAATTCTTATTTACAATGACGGCCTACACCGGCCAAACCCGGACGACGCTGGGCCAATTGTGCGCCGGCCCTATGGGACACCTAATCACGGCCGGTTGTGATACAGTCTGGATTTGAACCAGGGTGTCTGTAGTGATGCCTCTAGCACTGAGATGCAGTGCCTTAAACCGCTGTGATACAGTCTGGAATCGAACCAGACCGTAATGCAATGAATATCATCATGAAATGATGTAGGTCTAACTTTTGACAAGTATTTCTGTTTTTATCTGTAAAAGACAAAACAAACTATAATTGTAATTACTGATATCCTCTATAAAAATGTGCTCACATTTTCCGTTGAAAGCTGCAATTAGTGGCTTGTATTTCTTCAGCTTCTCCACCAATTGCCGGCCTCCTTCACGAAACTCTTTGCTGTAGAAATAGTAACAAAGTTAGCCTAGACAATGAACCAATAACCATGACGACAATTGTAACTAGAAAGAAAATGCAGCATGGATGTTTAATGACATCTGTGCTTTTTTTTATTTACTATACGTTTATTACTATAGGTTTATTACTATAGGTTTATTACTATAGATTTGACACCTTGAGAGGTCTTTGCTTCCTGGCGTTGTCCTCTCCACCATGTTGGTAAAGCCAATGCCATACTTCTCCGGCAGGCTCAGATCATGCATGTGGTTGAGCTGCTCATCAGTGAGACCAGAGAGGAACAGGCATTTCCCTAAGTTCCAAAACAAAAACAAGCTCAATCACTTTCATCATAATGTTACTAATAACGTGGGTTGTGTTCACTAGGCACGAAACGGAAGAAAGCGTTCTAAAACGAGTCAAAGAGAGAGGTACCGTTTGAACTCGTCCAACAAGAAATGGCTTGTTTTTTTTTCTTCCGCTGCACAATGTTTTGCCCTAATGAACATGACCCTAATCAGGCAGTCAGTATGTGGTATTACAGTACTCTGTATGTATGTATGGAAATAGAAGTGAGTGCTACGTACAAAAATGGTTTCCTGGGTTTGGGTAATGTCGTCCCTTGTAGGCTGACAACAGTCCTGGATTGATACCAATCTGAGAAAGGGATCATAATTTATCTTATTATTTGCAAAATGCTAGAGACCGAAGAGGCATTTTTGATTTGATTCAAATTCACAACACACGTAGTACATGGGTTTAATTTAATGAAAAGTTGTGTTTGATCCAATGGGCTATCATTAGGGTAGAATGGTGTGTGTATTCCATGTGCTATCATTAGGGTAGAATGGTGTGTGTATTCCAGGGGCTATCATTAGGGTAGAATGGTGTGTGTATTCCAGGGGCTATCATTAGGGTAGAATGGTGTATTCCATGGGCTATCATTAGGGTAGAATGGTGTATTCCATGGGCTATCATTAGGGTAGAATGGCCTATCATTAATAATGGTACAGATTTCTTTTTTTTTATAAAAAAAAAAAAATTGGCCAAACTTTACATAAACAGCCCTACTCAACATCACCAATCTGAAAATCTCACAAATGAAATGACATTAAAACTCACTATCAAAATGTCCAGGTTGTGGTCAATAATATCTGGCAGGGTTTTGGCCATAACCTCATCCACTGACATGCCATTGAAACGGTTAAGGGTCCTTTTGGCTTTCTTCAGGGCCTCTGCCTGATCGTAGTCCTCCTGTGGTTGGCCCTCCCCCGGCTTCTGTTTGGGAGGCCGACCTCTCTTTCTCTTCCCTGGCGTCGGAGCTAAAAGACAGAAAATTAACAAGTTTGCGGGGGAATCCATTTGAGGTGAGGTGCAGAATCGCAAATCTTGATCACATAATGAGTGGTTATCTGGGAAGCAAAATGGGGATTTATAAAAATCAGTGATCCTGTGCAGTCCGACTGCAATGTAGTCAATCTCAGACACGCCCAATGATTCTGGGGAAGGTACTAGACAAATACAATTGGATTGATTACTGGAACAGCACCGCGTGAGGATAGGTCAGTTCATGTTAACACCAGGGTGGTGGGGACTGGGGAAATGTGTGTACGCAGAGGAGAGAGCGCACGACAAATAGAGCTGTACAAATATTGACCACGCAAACATGGCAGACGGCATGGCTAAGTAAGGGGGGGGGGGGGCGGTCATTACATACCTTGTGATGTATCTACAGGCTGATCATGTTGGACAATAGGCTCTTGATGGAAGTCGTGATGGAAGTCCAGCTCTTGGTGGACAGGGGGGTCCTGGTGGACAGACAGCTCTGTCATGACCCGGTCCTCTCTGGATCCCTCCATGTAATGACCCATATGACCCGTGTTATGGTACTGCATAACATGTTGAGCTTGGGGGTGCTGCTGGGTGGACTGGTACCTACAGGTCCAGAAGACAAAAGAAACAGACTGGGGTGACACCATCTTCTTTTGTTTTCAAATGGGGTTTGTCCAGAGAGGTGGCAAACCAGAAGACGAAGAAATGACTGAGGGTCCATAGAGAAACACTTCATGCTCCTGGGAACCCAGTATATATGAGTTTACATCAACAAATATGACAGCAACCTTCATAGAATTCATTTCCCACACACATTGGTTTGACGTCTCATGTTTCCTAGTCAGAAAACATTCATGGCCCTACTCATGGGCCAACTATTTGATTTGACATGGATGTGTGTGCTATTAATGATCATGTTGTAAGTACGCAAATGTTTTAACGTCTAGAATGACTTTAGTTAAATGTAAATGGCCTATCAATGACATGCTACCTCACTCTGCATCCATAGAGTAACTTTGCATATAAACTTCCAATCAGCTTTTTTCTTTGCAAAATCTTTATGTAATCATGTACATTGTACCATGTAGAAATGTCTGCCTTCCTGCCGGTCTGTCTTCACAGGATCATAATGGTTTCTTCATTTTAAAAAGTACAGTGTTGCAGGGAAAAAAAGCATGCTTTGTCTAATGATGACAATAATACATAGCCAGCTGTAGGCCATGACGATAGGAACTGTTCTGACAGTTGTAAAATGAGCTTTATTTCATACATGTTGATGGAGACCTCCACAACAATTGTATTTTATGCAAAACCTCCCAACACCAACGCGTTTGGAGGACAACTCACCACTGTTGGAGATAATCCGTAGGAACCGTCAGTGACGTATACTGCTTTTCTTCCATCTTTACGAGGATTTACTTAAATAAATTAACATTCATGTTGCTGTTAGCTACAATGATATGCCCTTTTACACTGTCATTTACCACAGTAGGAGTATTGGCGAACTATCGGCCTTTAGATTTGGCAAACTGAATGTTATCACAACACCACAAAGACGTTTGGTGGTAAGAAGGGTTACAGACAACTAACATTCATTCTAGCTACTAAACAAGCTTGCTGGGAAATTGCAAAGGGAGTATATAAACGTGCTAATTCAAAAGATGTTGAGTAGCGACATACCTGTTATACATATGTTTACAATTCCTTTTTCACAAAATGTACCGATTGAGGGCGATCAATGGACCCAAAACAAAGACCATTTAGGAACATTGGGGTGAAGCGTTTTTCAGTTTATTGTTAGCTTTACCCCCCAACAAAAGTATTTGCGTTGTCGCCGCCTACTGGGTTGGAGTGTGGAGCTCACATCATTAATCCATTCAAAATTAAATCAAATTGTATTGGTCGCGTACACATATTTTGCAGACGTTGTCGCGGGTGTAGCGAAAATCTTATGTTCCTAGCTCCAACAGTGCAGTAATGCCTAACAATACACCCAAATCCCCAAAATAAATATAAAGGAATTAATATTAGAACGAGCAATGTCAGAGTCCGGAAAATAACTATCTATGTATATGATGGTGTGTATAGACATTATGGACAGTATATGAATAAAAAAGTTGTGTACAGCAGTAGTTATAGGATGAGCCTTGACTAGAACACAGTACATACATATGAAGTTGGTAAAACGGTACGTAAACACTATTAAAGTGACAAGTATTCAATTATAAATGTCCATAGGGCAGCAGTCTCTAAGGTGCAGGGTCGAGTACCGGCTAGTAACAGTGACTAAAGTTCAGGGCAGAGGCCGGCTAGCGGTGACTTTTTAACAGTCGGATGGCCTGGAGAAGTCCCACCTGCACTGTCTCCACCTTCTAGATAGTAACAGGGTGAACAGGCTGTGGCAGCTGAAGTCCTTGATGATATTCCTGTGATACCAGGTGCTGTTCATGTCCTGTGGGCAGGCACCACCCCCTGGAGAGCCCTGCAGTTGCAGACACCTTACCAGGTGGTGATACAGTCTAACAGGATTTTTTATTTTACTAGCCAAATCAGTTAAGAACAAATTCTTATTTTCAATGACAGCCTAGGAACAGTGGGTTAACTGCCTTGTTCAGGGGCAGAACAACAGATTTTTACCTTGTCAACTCAGGGATTTGATCTTGCAACCTTTCGGTATCTAGTCCAACACTCTAACCACTAGACTACCAGCCGTTCCATAGAGGATGCTGTCAATGGTGCATCTGTAGAGGTTTGTGAGGGTTTTAGGGGCCAAGCTGGCTTTCTTCAGCCTCCTGAGGTTAAAGAGGTGCTGTTGTGCCTTCTACTCCACACTGTCTGTGTGGATGGAACAATTCAGGTTGTCAGTAATGTGTGGCCCTGTCGATGTGGATGGAACAATTCAGGTTGTCAGTAATGTGTGGCCCTGTCGATGTGGATGGGGGCGTGCTCCCTCTGCAGTATTTGTATTTTTTGTATTTATTAGGGACTTACTCTTCCTGGGGTTTATTATGGATCCCCATTAGTTCCTGCCAAGGCAGCGGCTACTCTTCCTGGGGTTTATTATGGATCCCCATTAGTTCCTGCCAAGGCAGCGGCTACTCTTCCTGGGGTTTATTATGGATCCCCATTAGTTCCTGCCAAGGCAGCGGCTACTCTTCCTGGGGTTTATTATGGATCCCCATTAGTTCCTGCCAAGGCAGCGGCTACTCTTCCTGGGGTTTACCTGATGTGGAATAGAGTTCCATGTAGTCATGGCTCTATGTAGTACTCTGCGCCTCCCATAGTCTGTTCTGGACTTGGGGATTGCGAAGAGACTTCTGTTGGCATGTCTTGTGGGGTATGCATGGGTGTCCGAGCTGTGCTCTAGTATTTTAAAACAGACACCTCGGTGCATTCAGCTTGTCAACACTTCTTACAAGAACAAGTAATGATGAAGTCAATCTCTCCTCCACTTTGAGCCATGAGAGATTTGACATGACATGCATATTATTAATGTTGTTATCTCTCGGTGTACATTTAGGGCTCCAGAGTGGCACAGTGGAATAAGACACTGCATCTCAGTGCAGTACTTGGTTCAAATCCAGGCTGCATCACATCCAGCTGTGATTGGGGAGTGCCATAGGGCAGCGTACAATTGGCTCAGGGTTGGCTGGGGTAGGCTGTCATTGTAAATAAAAATGAGTTTTTAACTGACTTGCCTAGTTAAATAAAGGTAAAAAAACAACAACAACAAAAAACATTTATGGGCCAGCCGTGCTGCCCTGTTCTAAGCCAATTGTAATTTTCCTAAGTCCCTCTTTGTGGCATCTGACTATACAACTTAACAGTAGTCCAGGTGCGACAATACTAGGGCCTGTAGGACCTGCCTTGTTGATAGTGTTGTTAAGAAGGCAGAGTAGCGCTTTATTAGGGACAGACTTCTCCCCATCTTAGCTACTGTTGTAAACATTTTTGACCGTGACAGTTTACAATGAAGGGTTAATTCAAGCAGTTTAGTCACCTCAACTTGCTCAATTTCCACATTATTCATTACAAGATTTAGTTGAGGTTAAGGGCTTAGTGAAAGATTTGTCGCAAATTCAATACTTTTAGTTTTAGAAATATTTTGGACTAAACTTATTCCTTGCCCCCCATTCTGAAACTGCAGCACTTTGTTAAGTATTACAGTAAATTATGTCGCTGTAGGAGCTGACGTGTATAGTGTTGAGTAATCTGCATGCATAGACAAAGCGTGTGCAAAGCTGTCATCAAGGCAAAGGGTGGCTATTGGAAGAATCTCAAATATAAAATATACACTGCTCAAAAAAATAAAGGGAACACTTAAACAACACATCCTAGATCTGAATGAAAGAAATAATCTTATTAAAAACTTTTTTCTTTACATAGTTGAATGTGCTGACAACAAAATCACACAAAAATAATCAATGGAAATACAATTTATCAACCCATGGAGGTCTGGATTTGGAGTCACACTCAAAATTAAAGTGGAAAACCACACTACAGGCTGATCCAACTTTGATGTAATGTCCTTAAAACAAGTCAAAATGAGGCTCAGTAGTGTGTGTGGCCTCCACGTGCCTGTATGACCTCCCTACAACGCCTGGGCATGCTGCTGATGAGGTGGCGGATGGTCTCCTGAGGGATCTCCTCCCAGACCTGGACTAAAGCATCCGCCAAGTCCTGGACAGTCTGTGGTGCAACGTGGCGTTGGTGGATGGAGCGAGACATGATGTCCCAGATGTGCTCAATTGGATTCAGGTCTGGGGAACGGGCGGGCCAGTCCATAGCATCAATGCCTTCCTCTTGCAGGAACTGCTGACACACTCCAGCCACATGAGGTCTAGCATTGTCTTGCATTAGGAGGAACCCGGGGCCAACCGCACCAGCATATGGTCTCACAAGGGGTCTGAGGATCTCATCTCGGTACCTAATGGCAGTCAGGCTACCTCTGGCGAGCACATGGAGGGCTGTGCGGCCCCCCAAAGAAATGCCACCCCACACCATGACTGACCCACCGCCAAACCGGTCATGCTGGAGGATGTTGCAGGCAGCAGAACGTTCTCCACGGCGTCTCCAGACTCTGGCACGTCTGTCACGTGCTCAGTGTGAACCTGCTTTCATCTGTGAAGAGCACAGGGCGCCAGTGGCGAATTTGCCAATCTTGGTGTTCTCTGGCAAATGCCAAACGTCCTGCACGGTGTTGGGCTGTAAGCACAACCCCCACCTGTGGATGTCGGGCCCTCATACCACCCTCATGGAGTCTGTTTCTGACCGTTTGAGCAGACACATGCACATTTGTGGCCTGCTGGAGGTCATTTTGCAGGGCTCTGGCAGTGCTCCTCCTGCTCCTCCTTGCACAAAGGCGGAGGTAGCGGTCCTGCTGCTGGGTTGTTGCCCTCCTACGGCCTCCTCCACGTCTCCTGATGTACTGGCCTGTCTCCTGGTAGCGCCTCCATGCTCTGGACACTACGCTGACAGACACAGCAAACCTTCTTGCCACAGCTCGCATTGATGTGCCATCCTGGATGAGCTGCACTACCTGAGCCACTTGTGTGGGTTGTAGACTCCGTCTCATGCTACCACTAGAGTGAAAGCACCGCCAGCATTCAAAAGTGACCAAAACATCAGCCAGGAAGCATAGGAACTGAGAAGTGGTCTGTGGTCTCCACTTGCAGAACCACTCCTTTATTGGGGGTGTCTTGCTTATTGCCTATAATTTCCACCTGTTGTCTATTCCATTTGCACAACAGCATGTGAAATTTATTGTCAATCAGTGTTGCTTCCTAAGTGGACAGTTTGATTTCACAGAAGTGTGATTGACTTGGAGTTACATTGTGTTGTTTAAGTGTTCCCTTTATTTTTTTGAGCAGTATATTTTGATTTCTTTAACACATTTTTGGTTACAACATGATTCCAAATGTGTTATTTCATAGTTTTGACGTCTTCACTATTATTCTACAATGTAGAAAATAGTAAAAAATGAAGAAAAACCCTTGAATGAGTAGGTGTTCTAAAACTTATGACTGGTAGTGTATATATCTTTTCCCATCCTCTGTGCTGTTTCTACTACAGAAAGACCAAGAGAGTTATATCACACATCTTGAACAGTTAAGAATGTCCAAAATCCAGTCACTGGATTGCCCAAGCCTGGGGACGCGTCCTGGGATTAAAAATAAAATACAAATATAGGAGAAAACACACATCACGACAAGAGAGACAACACAACGCTACATAAAGAGAGACCTAAGACAACAACATAGCAAGGCAGCAACACATGACAACACAGCATGGTAGCAACACCGTGGCAGCAGCACAAAACATGTTACAAACATTATTGGGCACAGACAACCACAGAAAGGACAAGAAGGTAGAGACAACAATACATCACGTATTGGTGAAATTGGGTTAGTGCCACAGGCAGACTTATGGTGTCTGGACCCAGTACGGTCACATTCTTGAATGCAAGTTGTCTCGGCTTGTCCACCATCCATCAATGGGCATTCACTTGTTCGAAAAGTCCTACAAAAATCCAAGTACATGTTATTATATATGATAATTAAGCAACGCATCAGTTTTGAAAATATGAATCTCACTTGTACACTATTGTTTTGTGTTTACAGTAACCAGCGGTTGTCAAAAATGCTAGTTCCCGAGTGGTGCAGCGGTCTAATGCACTGCATCTCAGTGCTAGAGGCGTCACTACAGTCCCTGGTTCACATCCAGGCTGTATCACATCCAGCTGTGATTGGGAGTCCAACAGGGTGGTGCACAATTATCCCAGCGTCATCTGGGGTTTGGCCTGGGTAGGCCGTCATTGTAAATAAGAATTTGTTCTTTACTGACTTGCCTAGCTAAATAAAGGTGAAATAAATGCAATACGTTGTGAAACGTTGACATCTTGAATACACCCAGGATGAGGTAGGGGGTGTGGTTTTGATGGTGTCATGGCTTCCCCCGTTCACGAAGCTACATCTCTATTGAGCCGAGCGTGAATTAAATGTCCTTTAATTTCGTAAAATAAACACCAACATTTGAAGGACTGTACATTCAAGACCTTAATCATGGGCACCGTCCACGCAAGGGTAAGGATAACTGCTCAAAATGCAAAGGGTGACAGCATGACCTCTGAGTGCAGTAGCCAATAGCTAGCTTAGTGTAGCTAGCTGTCACGTCCAGCGAAAGGGGCCCAGTTGGACACCTTGCCAACTATGGAAACGAGCTGAACTTCAAGATACATGAACTGTCGATGTCAGTAAAGGAAATGAACATGATCACAGTTGCAACAACAGCGTTCACGGATCTTAAGTAGTGATCATGACACGAGTCATTGGACGAAGGCGTCTTCAGTAGGAGGGAGTTTTGATAATATCAGATGTCAATCACCTGAAGCGCAGAACCATGTAAACACGTGCATGAGCTCGGCACATGCATGCGTGCGTCGTTAGTATGTGTTATTTATCTTGTGTGCACGCTTCTGAACACAATACCAGCGCTTTGAAAAGTTGATGTAATTATACTTTCCTGTGGATATATTGTCTCACATTCCTACCGTCAAAAAGGACCAACCGCACGGACAACCGGTAAAGCGCATTAAAATGGGATTTTATTCAACATTCTGCCTTGTAGAGGACGTGAGAGTAAACTTTACTGTTTCAAACACTAATTTCTGTCTGATGTAGAATTCAACAGTGGTAGAAAAAGTACTCAATTGTTCTACTTGAGTAAAAGTAAAGATACTTTAATAGAAAATGACTCAAGTAAAAGTGAAAGTCACCCAGTAAAATACTACTTGAGTAAAAGTATTTGGTTTTAAATATAGTTAAGTATCAAAAGTAAATGGAATTGCTCAAATGTACTTAAGTATCAAAAGTAAAAGTATAAACCATTTCAGATTCCTTATATTAACCTTTAAGCAAACCAGATGGCACCATCAAAAATAAAAACATTTGATGCATTGCCAGGGACACACTCCAACACTCAGACAAAATTTATAAACAAAGCATTTGTGTTTAGTGAGTCCTCCAGATCAGAGGCAGTAGGGATGACCAGGGATGTTCTCTGTTTAGTGAGTCCTCCAGATCAGAGGCAGTAGGGATGACCAGGGATGTTCTCTGTTTAGTGAGTCCACCAGATCAGAGGCAGTAGGGATGACCAGGGATGTTCTCTGTTTAGTGAGTCCACCAGATCAGAGACAGTAGGGATGACCAGGGATGTTCTCTGTTTAGTGAGTCCACCAGATCAGAGACAGTAGGGATGACCAGGGATGTTCTCTGTTTAGTGAGTCCTCCAGATCAGAGGCAGTAGGGATGACCAGGGATGTTCTCTTGATAAGTGTTTGAATTGGACAATTTTCCTGTCAAAATGTAACGAGTACTTTTGGGTGTCAGGGAAAATGTATGGAGTAAAAAGTACATTATTTTCTTTAGGAATGTAGTGAAGTAAAAGTTGGCAAAAATATGAATAGTAAAGTACAAATACCCCAGAAAACTACTTAAGTAGTACTTTTTAAAGTATTTTTACTTAAGTACTTTACACCACTGGAATTCAATGCAATTCAACGTCTGGTTTCCAGGCAACTATCTAGCATGCTCCCTATGTATCATTTTAACTCGGGAAGTGTAGCAGAAGTGTAGTTTCGTTGTATGGAGGCACCCATAGTTGTATATGCGTTTTATTTGAATGCGTCTTTCTCGCTGATGAAAGATAAGGGCCATATGTTTCAAAAGCCATATTGCAAGCGATGATTATTAACCTAAATGCTAAAACACGGTGTCGGGATTGTAGTTCACATGAGGCAGTTGTGGGCGAAGCTAATGGCTGAGAACGGTCGGGAGAAGGCAGAATGCTGTCTAGAGAACTAATGCATGGGGGTGCATCATCAAATCAAAAAATCTGATCAGTGTACACGCATGTCGGCCTCTATATGGCAGTTTCTTCCCAGCGTCAGAGATTAGGGCCTGGTCCTGGGTAAGCAGTATGTCTTGTGCCTTTGACTCATTGATGTAGAAATCTTCATCCAAATCGAGGTTAGTGATCACTTTTTTCCGATGTCTAGAAGGAAAAAAAGAAGAAAAAAAAACAAAATAGCAGAATTGGACGGGAGCCTGCAAAACGACCTCTATACATTTCAGCGCCGTTCTCCAGTGCCGTCGTGAGCTTGCTTAGGTGCTTACAACCACATTCTGAAATGTCCACTAACTTCAACTAATGACATTTTGAAGAATGACTTGTACTAGTTAATCTCAATATGGTATTTACCAACGACCTTTATCATAATAACCAAACCACTAAGGCCACCTAACTGCCATTTTAGCTATCGGGTTTTGTACAGATAACCAGCTTTACAATACAAGAAGTATCCTGGTCAGTCATTGATTCATCACAATGTCTGTTGTGTTGCAGAGTCTTGACCCTCTGCCAATGCAGGGACCTGAGTTGGGGGTTCATGCGGATGACGTCCAGACACCGGATATGGAACAGGAATCAAAACAAGAGGTTCTTGAAAACAAAGATGTACGGCTCAAGTTGTTTCTTGTGTGGTTGAATGGCAAAGTCACCTTTTTATTGTTGCCTGTCAATGCTGATTATAACTCCTTGGTATATTTGTCCTATAGGTCATAGTCCAGCATGTTCACATTGATGGTCTGGGAAGAACCAAGGAGGATTGCTTAACGTATGAGATTGCTGGTGTCTTCAGAGCAAAGAACTTGATTGACGTGAGTGAATCTACAGTAGGATACAGACCACAGATTTAATGTGTGGAGACGGTATGCAGTGTTTAACACAATCACATGGAGTAGCCAGTCAAACACTTTTACAGTGTTCGTTTCATCAGTTGTTGTACAATATTATATAAAACGTAGGAAAAATTGTAATTTTCAGTGCACTGGAATCCTGTAAGTCTGCTGACTTCCATGGGTTTCAAGCTTCCTTTTACGAGGCATTTTCTCAGCTTTCTGCAATACAGGTATGATTGAAGAATGAAGCAGGTGTTAAACATGGGCTTTGCTATACAGAAAGCAGCAGTTGACTAGTCCATTGTCAACACTTTGATTAAATCAATAGACCTATATCAATATCTTTGAAATACCATATAAGTCATTAGCTTTTAAAACTATGCAATCTGTTTTCTTTAATCATATTTTGGACCAGAGTGAGGCTTTCTCCACTTAGCCTACATATTGTTCTTTCTCCACTTAGCCTACATATTGTTCTTTCTCCACTTAGCCTACCTATTGTTCTCTCTCCACTTAGCCTACCTATTGTTCTCTCTCCACTTAGCCTACCTATTGTTCTCTCTCCACTTAGCCTACCTATTGTTCTCTCTCCACTTAGACTACCTATTGTTCTTTCTCCACTTAGCCTAACTATTGTTCTCTCTCCACTTAGCCTACCTATTGTTCTCTCTCCACTTAGCCTACCTATTGTTCTCTCTCCACTTAGCCTACCTATTGTTCTCTCTCCACTTAGCCTACCTATTGTTCTCTCTCCACTTAGCCTACATATTGTTCTTTCTCCACTTAGCCTACCTATTGTTCTCTCTCCACTTAGCCTACCTATTGTTCTCTCTCCACTTAGCCTACCTATTGTTCTCTCTCCACTTAGACTACCTATTGTTCTTTCTCCACTTAGCCTACCTATTGTTCTCTCTCCACTTAGTCTACCTATTGTTCTTGCAGTGAGGAGGATTCACCATCTTCATCTAATGTTTTCATAGTTTATCTGCTGATAATTGCCAAAAAGTCTACCAGTATGCAAATAAGCCAAATTAACAGCTCTCTTACTGATGCGATTCGGTAGGCTACTGACGAGTCACTCATTTTCATGTCAGTGTCTGGCAAGTCCTGATGAACTTCATATCAAAATATAAGACGAGGTCTTTAGTTTACTTGTCCCGATGCGATTCCATGGACATATAACTACATTGTATGAATGGCAAGAATATATGAGATCGACTTTATTCAGTCAGTTCGACACCTTTTATAAACTAGTCAATCTTGCTGTTCGCCAATCAAAGCACAGTAAATAGCCTATGTGCCACCACTCCGTGGCTGCTTATGAAACGTACCAGGGCCCAACGTTAACGTTTTTCCTCACTGGCCAGGACATGGTGTAGTTCTTAAATGCATTGTAGATTAACTCGTGGATAGCATTTTTATATCTTTGCATGCAGTTTGAATTAAGTTGCTAACTAGGGTTAGCGCAATGACTGGAAGTCTATGGGTATCTGCTAACGCTAGTTAACATTGGCTCACAAAGCATCCTCTAACTTTCTTCTGTCTGGACACAGAGACAAAGAAATTGCATCCCTGTAATGTCTGACCGGAAAGAAAATGAAGGAATGTGCCAGAAAACAACAGACTAAGTGGATGTCGACTCGTCGTTCCCACATTATCTGGGACATGCAAATTCATGCTCTCTATGGAAAGCTGTTAACATATTCATATGATTTTTTTATATCAATAACTGTATTTTTCCATATCAATAATTTTAATTGTTGATATCAAAAAAAAAAATATATATATATATATATATATATATATATATATATATTATTATTTCTTTTTTTAAATAAAAAATGTAATTATTGATATAGAATAGTTTTATTATGGATATACATTTTTTTGGAATATATGTTAAAACGGCTTTCCATATGCTGGCTCCATACGTGTAAAGAAATTTAAGTGCAACCTCAGCACACACACCCAGGTACCGAGAGTCGGGACAGACAGCAGACTGTCAACCTCAGCACACACACCCAGGTACCGAGAGTCGGGACAGACAGCAGACTGTCAACCTCAGCACACACACCCAGGTACCGAGAGTCGGGACAGACAGCAGACTGTCAACCAGCAGTGTTTTCCTGTCTTTGCTCGCTTTGTGATTGACAGGCGCATGTCCTATCAATAGATCGCTAGAAGATGCATATCGCTCATTCTAGCGGGAGGGGGTTCTTCAGACCTTTTTTTCCTGACTAGCCAATTGAAAAGTAGCCTAGTTTATTTCAGTGAGGAAAAAGTACCTGTCTGAAAATGAGTCTGTAATCGGCTGTATAGCCGACGGCCGGAGCTAGTGGGGAAACGCTGTGTATGGAGACGCTGTGGAGACTGTAGCAAAAGTAGAACTTACTTTGTTTACATTTTATTTATTTGTTTAGGTCATGAAGAGAGCACACGAAGCCAGACAGAAGCTCCTCCGTCTTGGTATCTTCAGACAGGTGGAGGTTGTTATTGATACCTCACAAGGTACTGTGGTTATGAAGATGGTCCGTTCTTAATCCGAACAGTATCAGTACCAAAGTTTTGCATATTACATTGGGAAAATAATCAAATGAATGGGGAAAGTGGTTAAAACAACGACAAAAATGTAATTCTAAAAACCCACTTCCTTTCAGGGGTAGATGCTCTGCCTAACGGACTAGATGTGACGTTTGAAGTGACTGAGCTGAGACGCATGACTGGTAGCTATAACACCATGGTTGGAAATAACGAAGGCAGCATGGTGAGAACGAAGTCATCTTGTCATGATTCCTATCTCCTTATCTCCTTCTAAATTGTATTGGAGGAGAAGGACCCAATTTCCCTCCATTTGGACCAGTCTTTCCCAAACTCGGTCCTCGGGTCCCCAAGGGGTGCACGTTTTTAACCTAGCACTACACAGCCGATTCAAATAATCAACTAATCGTCAAGCTTGAATAATTTTAATCAGCTGTGTAGTGCTTGTGGGAAGAACAAAAACAACCTGCACCCATTGGGGTCACGAGGACAGAGTTTGGGAAAACACTGCCTTGGACCTAATTCTCCAATGTGTTTTGAGAAGGAAGCGAGAAGAGAGAAAATTAGAAATCAAGGACAGATTAATTTATAAAGAGCTATGGTGGTGATTACACATCCTCCGCTGTGGTCAGGTTTCTGACTAGTTTCCCCTCTCTCTTACTGTAGGTTCTTGGTCTGAAGCTGCCCAATGTTTTCGGTCGTGCGGAAAAGCTTACATTCCAGTTCTCCTATGGCACCAAAGAGACTTCCTATGGGCTGTCGTTCTTCAAGCCTCAACCTGGTCACTTTGAGCGCAAGTATGAGAACAAAAACCTGCTACTTATATTATAAGCAATGCTGTAAATACACGGATTTACGTTTAAAGGTGCTACACCGGATTTTTATTTTATACTTTTTTTGATTAGTAATTTCTGAAAATGTTCATAATATATCTGCAGGAATAGTGGAATGATGGTGTTTCACAGTATTACTTAACCCGCCAGTGTTGTGATTGGCTGTGATATTCGACTGTTGATTTCTCCTGTCGGTGCGGCATCTGAAGGAAAGCTGTGTTTGGCTGTGTTTGGCTGTGTTTGGCTGTTTTATCTAGTGGAAATCGTGTCAAGTGGCTAATGTAGAAATCACTGTGCCCTTTCCTGGTTGTAAAAATTCTACGCTGTTCGCTCAATTTCCGTTTATTTGAGAAAACAACCACGGAATAGTGGGGAGAATCATTGTACCATCTAAATCGCTGTGAAATATATTATCAATAAAGCTGGTGAACCAAAACCCGAAAGTAAGAGGCTCAAGCACGAGTCTCCGCCATTGTTGCCGTGGATACGGGGGAGATTTGTTTTGAATGGAGCCAAGTGCTGTTGCAATTCAGTTAGCTTCCACATAGAGGAAAACATTCAGAGAAATGCTATGTGTAGCACCTTTAAGTTGTTCATTCTATAGGTCCCTGGGCTCTTTTTTGTTCTTCTTCTAATTGACTTGCTCTTGCTGTTGCAGTTTCGCCGTTAACTTTTACAAAGTCACAGGCCAGTTTCCATGGAGCTCGCTGAGAGAGACTGATCGCGGCGTCTCCACAGAATTCAGTGTAAAGAACATTTTTCCATTCATCCATCTGTCATTACTGTAGAGTTCTCATTTACTGTTGTTATGCTAACTACGATGAGTAGAACTGGAACTTCTCAGCTATTTTTTTTTCAAATTAAATTTCATCCTACTGTAATGCTTTTGTAAGTGGTTGATCCTCTCTCTTCTTTCTCCCTCTCTGTTTTGCAAACAGTTCCCTCTTTGGAAGACGAACCACACCCTGAAGTGGGAGGGTGTGTGGCGAGAGCTGGGATGTCTGGCGCGTACCGCCTCATTCGCAGTCCGGGAGGAGAGCGGCCACTCCCTCAAGTCATCACTCTCGGTACCGAGACTTGAGTTTTGCTTCACAATCCCTCACACGACTACCCTTTTTCTTTTTTCCCCCCCAGGGATTAAAACATTGTGGTAATACATTTAGGCCCAAACTCCTGTTCTGAGATCTGTGCACTTCATTTAGGCTTTTGTGTAAATCTTCCATTGATGACGTCAATGGGAAATTTGTGCAAAAACATTTTTACGCACGTGTATCTGGAGTTAGGATTCGGCCCCACTTAGACACTTGACTTTTTCCTCAACATGTTGCTCTTTTCTCCTTGGCCCTCATAGCATGCCATGGTCATCGACACCAGAAACTCCACAATCCTTCCCAGGAGGGGAGCCTTGCTGAAAATCAACCAGGTGTGTAGGTTAGGTGAACATTACCTGGCCCAGTGTTGTATTCAATGGTAATACCTTAATAAAACCATTTTCCCCAGACCATTTTTGAACCAACAACTCATTCAGCTGATGCATTGTTGTGATTTTGTAGGAGTTGGCTGGCTACACTGGAGGAGATGCCAGTTTTCTGAAAGAGGACTTTGAGCTCCAATTTAACAAACGTCTCTTCTGGGACTCGGTGAGAAACTAAAATCGTCCTATTTATCGAGATGAAATTTGTGCGAAAAACTTTAGTTACACACATGAATCACAAGTTGGATCTCAGTCTGAGTATTGAACTGGTTCTGGACCATCTTTATAGTAAACAAGTTATAACCATCAATCAATCAATATAATTTATTTATAAAACCTTTTTTACATCAGCAGATGTCACAGTGTTTATATAGAAACCCAGCCTAAAACCCCAAACAGAAAGCCATGCAGATGTAGAAGCACGGTGGCTAGGAAAAACTCCCTAGAAAGACAGGAACCTAGGAAGAAACCTAGAGAGGAACCAGGCTCTGAGGGGTGACCAGTCCTCTTCTGGCTGTACCAGGTGGAGATTATAAGAGTACACGGCCATTAAGGCCAGATCGTTCTTCAAGATGTTCAAACGTTCATAAATGACCAGCAGGGTCAAATAATAATCACAGTGGTTGTATAAGGGGGCAACAGGTCAACACCTCAGGAGTAAATGATGTCAGTTGGCTTTTCATAGCCGGGCATTCAGAGTTAGAGACAGCAGGAGAGGGAGAGCCTGAGTCTATGTAAACAGCTTGTTGATGGAGGATTGACAAATGGTTTTGACCAGGTTGGGATAAATGTGTGGATAAAAGAGCACATTTGTTGAGACCTCGTTCCTCTATCTTTCAGGTCCTGTCTGCATCTCTCTGGGGCGGATGCCTCCTGCCCATTGGAGATAAGCCAACTTGCATTGCTGACAGGTAAGACAATACTTCTCTCTGTTTCACAAAACCATAATTGAAAAGCAGGGGTGTCAAACATGGCTGATTTTTAATGTGGCCCTGCCATGTTGTCTTTATACTGTATAGTCAGGGGTTAAAGTTTGATGGATTTCCGTCATATGGATTCTGGAGAGATCCGTCTAGATCTGTCATATGGATTCTGGAGAGATCCGTGTAGACCCGTCATATGGATTCTGGAGAGATCCGTGTAGATCCGTCATATGGATTCTGGAGAGATCCGTGTAGATCCGTCATATGGATTCTGGAGAGATCCGTGTAGATCTGTCATATGGATTCTGGAGAGATCCGTGTAGATCTGTCATATGGATTCTGGAGAGATCCGTGTAGATCTGTCATATGGATTCTGGAGAGATCCGTGTAGATCCGAAATAAAAGTCTCTGGTTTGGAGAGGACATAGAATATACATGCTTCAGTGTTAGGCTATGAAATATATTCCCAATTATTTCATGTTCTCTGTTAGGCTGTGTGCACTGAACTGACATGTATGATTGTTGCTGACACTCCGATGTTCAGATGAAGGGAATGAAATGGTCTATAAATGGGCCGTGGCGCTCAACTCAGACGGTGGTGTCTAGCCTACTGTAGCTGCTGGTAAAGTAATTCAAAGCCTCAACTTTATCACTGAGGTCAGGACTTTCCAGTGCTACTATTTCTGCCATGTAATGTTATTAAAACAAAAATCAGACAACCACCGAGTAGAATAGTTGACCTATTGCTGGGTTCTGACTTTTAGATATGAAATATACATATTCATGTCACTAAGGGAGAGAGGGGAATGTAGAACGTTTACGTTCTGTCAGAATATGTTTTTGTTGGACATCAGGGATCCCATGAGGAGGAGTGAGGAATTTGGGGCCGAGGTCAGATGAAGTGAGGAAGAACATAATCTTAGCAACAGAGGTGTATTGGCTGTTCAGATGTGTAAGGAAGGGGCTCAGCATAGGAGAAAGAGTTAAATACAAGTGCTTGTATGAATATGTTCCTTTTCTTATGCAGCTATATAGTGGGTGAATAAACTTGGTTTAAGCTTTACTAAGCGTCCCGTGAGTGTGTTAGATCCTAACACTGTTTCCCTGGTCGGCTTGTTGTGTGTTAGATCCTAACACTGTTTCCCTGGTCGGCTTGTTGCGTGTTAGATCCTAACACTGTTTCCCTGGTCGGCTTGTTGTGTGTTAGAGCCTAACACTGTTTCCCTGGTCGGCTTGTTGTGTGTTAGATCCTAACACTGTTTCCCTGGTCGGCTTGTTGTGTGTTAGATCCTAACACTGTTTCCCTGGTCGGCTTGTTGTTGTGTGTTCTATATGAAAGGTTTTCCTCTCGGTGCATTCAGGTTGCGATAGGGAGGGAAACATGTATTATGTCAATGCACAACAGTTATTAATGCCATCGCGGGAAAAGCCTTTTTGAAAGCACTTTTGGCCTTTGTTAAACCAGAACGGCGTCACAGATTGCTACCATTTTATTTCTTTACTCCTTCAGGTGGTGTCGTTTAACAGATTCAGTTCCAACTGTTACTCCTTCAGGTGGTGTCGTTTTAACAGATTCAGTTCCAACTGGTACTCCTTCAGGTGGTGCCCTTTAACAGATTCAGTTCCAACTGTTTCTCCTTCAGGTGGTGTCGTTTAACAGATTCAGTTCCAACTGTTACTCCTTCAGTTGGTGTCATTTTAACAGATTCAGTTCCAACTGTTACTCCTTCAGGTGGTGTCGTTTAACAGATTCAGTTCCAACTGTTACTCCTTCAGGTGGTGTCGTTTAACAGATTCAGTTCCAACTGTTACTCCTTCAGGTGGTGTCGTTTAACAGATTCAGTTCAAACTGTTTCTCCTTCAGGTGGTGTCGTTTAACAGATTCAGTTCCAACTGTTACTCCTTCAGGTGGTGTCGTTTAACAGATTCAGTTCCAACTGTTACTACTTCAGGTGGTGTCGTTTAACAGATTCAGTTCCAACTGTTACTCCTTCAGGTGGTGTCGTTTAACAGATTCAGTTCCAACTGGAGTTTCAAGCATGCTGACAACAAATCTCAAAGGAGAAAATTGTCTTAAAAGGACAAGGACTTACTTTGCAATTGAAAATAAATAAATAATAGTGAATAGTAAGTCATTATTTATACAGTACTAGTCAAAAGTTTGGACACACCTACTCATTCACCTTGAAATGTATTCCAGGTGACTACCTCATGAAGCTGGTTGAGAGAATGCTAAAAGTGTGCAAAGCTGTCAAAGGCAAAGGGTGGCTACTTTGAAGAATCTCAAATATAAAATATATTTAGATTTTTTTTTTTAACACTTTTTTGGTTACTACATGATTCCATATGTGTTATTTAATACTTTTGATGTCTTCACTATTATTCCACATGTAGAAAATAGTAAAAAATAAAGACCCTGGAATGAGTAGGTGTGTCCAAACTTTTGACTGGCACTGTATATTTATAATAAAAATAATAACAACATTCAGAATGTTGTGTCCAGTAGGGTAAATGCAGATGGACAAACCTCATGCTTTAGCCTATGTACATGTTATAGCCACTATGCAGCATCAGTTGGCTAGAGGTGATAATGCATATTACTAATAGAACATCTGACAATATACCATGGACAGGATATACGGTTCAAATAATTGAAACATTTTTACCAATATGTTTTTGGGGCTCATTTCTGGAGGTGGAAATTATGTTTTAGATGGTGTTTGAATATATTTATTTATTTATTTATATTGAACATCCTCAAGTCACCAGAACTAAGCTTCTCAGTCCTTCTATATAAAAAATGATCGCAAGTTGGACCACAGACCCACTAAATAAGGGGACTGGAATTGGCCAAACTCAGTTTTAATACATGTACAAAATGATCCTCTTTCCCTAGAAGCATGATTGTGATGTAGCTGGAATTCTGTTTTTGTGGTTTGTTTCTATGGTTTCTACCGATATGTCTCTTCAGGTTCTATCTCGGTGGTCCTACTAGCGTCAGAGGATTCAGTATGTACAGCATCGGCCCACAGAGTGAAGGTGAGATGGTGTCCTCTGTCCGTTTTGAATGAAGTCCCATTTTTAAATGTAAAAAAATATATATATATATATTTAAGATGGGTAACTTTCTCACATCACGTGTGGTTTTATTGTCTGAATGACCAGGTGACTACCTGGGAGGTGAGGTGTATTGGGCTGGAGCCGTCCACCTGTATACTCCACTGCCCTTCCGTCCAGGCAAAGGGGGATTCGGAGACCTCTTCAGGACCCACTTCTTCCTCAATGCTGGGAACCTGTGTAACCTCAACTATGGTGTGTGTTTTAAAGCTGTAATTGAACCCCACGATATATGATGTGGAAGTGTCAGATGTTCTGAGATGATAGCTGTAATACCATCTTAACAAGCTGAGTCTATGTTCAAATTCATCAGTATGAGAAATCCGCAGGACTCAATCACATGTATGTGTGTGTGTGTATGTGTGTGTATGTGTGTGGAGGAGTGGAATGACCTAGTAATATGTAGAGAGCCAATTAGATTTCAACAAAATGTTTCCGGGAATGCTAATCTTATTAGTTTTTAACAACAAAAACGATTTCAGAACAATCTGACATGGTGGGTGTGGAAATCCGCTTTCTTGTGCTTTTTGAGGTGGAATGATCCCTCAGGCTGTGGTGTGTGTGTGTGTTGCTCCAGGTGACGGGCCTCGAGCACACCTGAGTAAGCTGGCAGAGTGTATCCGCTGGTCCTACGGAGCGGGAATCGTGCTGCGACTTGGAAACATCGCCCGGCTGGAGCTCAACTACTGCATTCCCATGGGCGTCCAGAGCGGAGACAGGTAGCCTATTATCTGCCCTTCCTGTTTTCAAACCATGACATGATGGTGGAGACAGATAGCGTATTATCTGCCCTTCCTGTTTTCAAACCATGACATGATAGTGGAGACAGATTTTTTACATTTTAGTCATTTAGCAGACGCTCTTATCCAGCGCGACTTACAGTAGTAGTAGACATACATTTTTTATATTTTTTTCGTACTGGTCCCCCGTGGGAATCGAACCCACAACCCTGGCGTTGCAAACACCATGCTCTACCAACAGCCACACGGGACCATCAGATAGCGTATTATCTGCCCTTCCTGTTATCAAACCATGACATGATAGTCCATAGCTTAGAAACAATACTATATAGTTCATATACAGTGTATTCAGACCCCTTCACTTTTTCCACGTTGTTACATTACAGCCTTATTCAAAAATGTAATAAAGAAATGTTTTCCATCACTTTACACACAATACGAAGCGAAAACAGGTTTTTACAAATGTTCGCAAATGTATAAAAAGCAGATGCCTTATTTACATAAATATTCAGACACTTTGCTACGAAACTCGAAATTGAGTTCAGGTGCATACTGTTTCCATTGATCATCCTTGATGTTTCTACAACTTGATTGGAGTCCACCTGTGGTAAATTTAAATTGATTGGAGGTGATTTGGAAAGGCACACACCTGTCTATATAAAAGGTCCCACAGTTGACAGTGCATGTCAGAGCAAAAACCAAGCCATGAGGTCGAAGGAATTGTCCGTAGAGCTCCGAGAAAGGATTGTGTCGAGGTACAGATCTGGGGAAGGGTAACAAAACATTTCTGCAGCATTGAAGGTCCCCAAGAACGCAGTGGCCTTGGTCAGGGAGGTGACCAAGAACCCGATGGTCACTCTGACAGAGTTCCTCTGTGGAGATGGGAGAACCGTCCAGAAGGACAACCATCTGTGCAGCAGTCCACCAATCAGACCTTTATGGTAGAGCGGCCAGACGGATGCCCCTCAGTAAAAGGCGCATGACAGCCTGCTTGGAGTTTGCCAAAAAGGCACCTAAATGACTCTCAGATCATGAGAAACAAGATTCTCTGGTCTGATGAAACCAAGATTGAACTCTTTGGCCTGAATGCCAAGCGTCATGTCTGGAGGAAACCCGGTACCATCCCTAAGGTGAAGCATGGTGGTGGCAGCATCATGCTGTGGTGATGTTTTTCAGGGACTGGGAGACTTGTCAGGATCGAGGGAAAGATGAACAGAGCAAAGTACAGAGAGATCCTTGAAAACCTGCTCCAGAGCGCTCAGGACCTCAGACTGGGGTAAGGTTCACCTTTCAACAGAACATAGACGCTAAGCACACAGCCAAGACATTGCAGGAGTGGCTTCGGGACAAGTCTCAATGTCCTTGAGTGGCCCAAACAGAGCCCGGACTTGAACCTGATCGAACATCTCTGGAGAGACCTGAAAATAGCTGTGCAGCGACGCACCCCATCCAACTTGACAGAGCTTGAGAGGATCTACAGAGAAGAATGGGAGAAACTCCCCAAATACAGGTGTGCCAAGTTGTAGCGTCATACCCAAGAAGACTCGAGGCTGTAATCTCTGCCAAGGGTGCTTCAGCAAAGTACTGAATAAAGAGTCTGAATACTTAGTGGCAAGAAAAAGTATGAACCATTTGGAAATACCTGTATTTCTGCATAAATTGGTCATAACATTTGATCTGCTCATCTAGGTCACAACAATAGACAGTCTGCTTAAACTAATATCACAAACAGTTATGTTTTGTCTCTTCTGAACACACCGTGTAAACATTCACAGTGCAGGATGGGAAAAGTATGTGAACCCTTGGATTTAATAACTGGTTGACCCTCCTTTGGCAGCAATAACCCCAACCAAACGTTTTCTGTAGTTGCGGATCAGACCTGTACAACGATCATGAGGAATTTTGGACCATTCCTCTTTACAAAACTGTTTCAGTTCAACAATATTGTTGGGACGTCTGGTGTGAACCGCTCTCGTGGTACTGCCACAGCATCTCAATCGGGTTGAGGTCAGGACTCTGACTGGGCCACTCTACAAGACATTTTTTCTTCTGTTGAAGAAGCCATTCTGTTGTTGATTTACTTCTGTGTTTTGGGTCGTTGTCCTGTTGCGTCACCCAACTTCTGTTGAGCTTCAATTCGCGAACAGATAGCCTAACATTCTCCTGCAAAATGTCTTGATAAACTGGGGAATTCATTTTTCCGTCGATGATAGCAAGTTGTCCAGGCCCTGAGGCAGCAAAGCAGCCCCAAACCACGATGCTCCCTCCACTATACTTTACAGTTGGGATGAGGTTTTGATGTTGGTGTGCTGTGCCATTTTTTTCTCCACACATAGTGTTGTGTGTTCCTTCCAAACAACACAACTTTAGTTTAATCTGTCCACAGAATATTTTGCCAGTAGCGCTGTGGAACATCCAGGTGCTCTTTTGCGAACTTCAGATGTGCAGCAATGTTTTTTTTTGGACAGCAGTGGCTTCTTCCGTGGTGTCCTCCAATGAACACCATTCTTGTTTAGTGTTTTACGTATCGTAGACTCGTCAACCAAGATGTTAGCATGTTCCAGAGATTTCTGTAAGTCTTTAGCTGACACTCTAGGATTCTTCTTAACCTCAATGAGCATTCTGCACTGTGCTGTTGCAGTCATCTTTGCAGTACGGCCACTCCTAGGGAGAGTGCTGAACTTTCTCCATTTATAGACAATTTGTGTTACCATGGACTGATGAACATCAAGGCTTTTAGAGATATTTTTGTAACCATTTTCAGCTTCATGCAAGTCAACAATTCTTAATCTTAGGTCTTCTGAGATCTGATGTAAATGTGATATCTTTTTTTTAATATAAATTAGCAAAGATTTCTGAAAATCTGTTTTTGCTTTTTCATTATGGGGTATTGTGTGTAGATACACGAGGGGGGAAATATTTAAAGGGGTCTGAATACTTTCCGAATGCACTGGAGTTGAGCAGAACACTTATGTCTGATTCACTGTAAAGGGCCAACCCAAACCCTACTGGCTTGGTTAATTTATTTTCCAGTGTCATTTCCATAATGGTTTCAGCAAATGTGGTGGTTGTGTAACCAGGCTAGCCCAGTACAGCTAGATGTTTGGCTCAATATTGTGATAAGGGTATTGGGTTACTCTTAAGAAATGGCACTTTGTTCTTTGTTTGTTTAGGATATGCGACGGGGTCCAGTTTGGAGCTGGAATCCGATTTCTGTGATGTCGTCCTGTTGTCATGCTGCATTGAATTGTGGAACACAGGAGTTTGTTTCGTTGGTTTTAGTAAATGGAAGGTGATCTATAGGGGTCACTTTCAGCACAGCGAAGGTTGCTGGGAATGAAATGTCTGCTACAACCAAACTATTGTAAGTAAAATGGACAAGGCATCAATGGGGATTTTCCTCCAGTACTAATGAACGATGAGAGCCCCCAGTGCTCAAGATGTTAAAACAAGAGGCCTTCACGGGTCCAAAAAGTTGGACCTGTTCCGAAATGGACCTGGGGCTTTCCCATCCGGACCCAATATACATACATTTATTTGTTAAATATAGAGACCCGTTCCGAATGGACACGAGGACAACTAGACCCATTCCGCGTAGACCTGGTCGGATCCAGACCCGATCCGAGTGAGGGAATTCACAGAAAAGTCCATTTAAGCTACCGGAGCTGATAAAGCGCGAGAGAGGTAGAGCTCTAGCAGGATGTGTGAGCGAGTGACACGGGGAGCAGGGAAGAGGGAGGGAGAGACGAGAAACGGCAACCGACCAAGCCGACTCGCGCTATAGTAGAGTAATAGCAGCCTACCTAGCTATGTTTTTCTCGTCCTACACAGTTACAAACAACTTCATTCGGAATATTAAGTATCAGCCTACCTGTTGGCTCTTGGTCTTTCCCTCTCCTTTAACTTCCGTCATTTTAAATTAAATATTCCATTGATATTTCCTAACTTTTGCCACACATGGAGGCTCTATGACTGTAGCCCAGTGTTTTCCAAACTCGGTCCCGGGGACCCTAAGCGGTGCACATTTAGTTTTTTTGCCCTAGCACTATACAGCTGATTGAAATAATCAAAGTTTAATGATGAGTTGATTATTAGAATCATCTGTGTTATGCCAGGGCAAAAAATACATAATAAAACTGCACCGCTTAGGGTCCCCAGGACCGAGTTTGGAAAACACTGGTCTAGCCTATTGCTGCTTTGATGACTTATGATTGGCCAACAACAAGCTAGACATGCCACTCCTGTGAAAAGAGGAGCAGCTTAAATGATATGATTTATCTCCCTCTCTGTACTGCAGCAGTCACGTGCAGATCTGTACGGGTATTTCCGGACAAGTCGGTTTGGTATTTAGTATTTTATTAGGATCCCCATTAGCTGTTGCAAAAGCAGCAGTTACTCTTCCTGGAGTCCACACAAAACACGAAACATGACATAATACAGAACATTAATAGACAAAAACAGACCAAGGACAGAACTACATCATGTTTTAAAAAGGCACACGCAGCCACATATCAATACATACACATAAACTATCTAGGTCAAATAGTGGAGAGGCGTTGTGCTGTGAGGTGATGCTTTATCTGTTTTTTGAAACCAGGTTTGCGGGTTTATTTGGTTCGATTTAAAATTACACATACAATCATATCAGATCCGACACAGACCTGTGACATTATTTAGAATTCTGGATCTGAACCCTCTCGGGTATTCGGTTACAGGTGGATCCGTGAAGACCTCTAGTGGAAACCTAAGGCAGACATCAGCCATGAGTGCCCTTATCATGAGTCAAATATGTCAATGTGGTCTGGATTATTATGCTGATTTAATAAATGTTATCCTCTACAGTTATTCAAGTTACACTGAGTCTCTATAGCGTTCACTTGCCTTCCAGTTGATTTTTGGTTTGTGTATTGAAACAACATGGATTAAACAATTTTCAGTGGTGTAAAGTAAATAAGTAAAGATACCTTGAAGTACTACTTAAGTAGTTTTTATATCTGTACTTTACTATTTAGATTTGACAACTTTTAGTTTTACTCTACTACATTCCTAAAGAAAATATGTACTCTTTACTCCCATACACTTTCCCTGACACTCAGAAGTACTCGTAACATTCCCGAATGCTTAGCAGGCCAGGAAAATGGTCAAATTCACGCACTTATCAAGAGAATGCGGGTCATCACTAGTGCCTCTTGAGTTGGTGGACTCGCTAAACACTAATGCTTCGTTTGTAAATTATGTTTGAGTGCCCCTGGCTATCCATACATTGTTTTATATAAAAATAAATAATCTAGTTTGCTTCGTATAAGAAATTTGAAATTATTTATATTTTTTCTCTCTCGATAGAACCAAATACTGTACTTTTAGCCTTTTACTCAATTAGTATTTTATTGGGTGACTTTTCACTTTTACTTGAGTCGTCTTAATAATAAATCAAATTTAAAGTATAACAATTGGGTATTTTTTTCCCACCACTGAACAATTTTGCATAAAGTTGATGTCTGACAAGCTTTTGGATGCGCTCGAGTCGGTCCGAAAGCTGTGCCATTAAAAATGTATCATACAGTGAAATGAAAAGTCCATTGTCCCTACTTTATATATAGGATATGCGTTTGCCATCACTGTCATCAAATTGCTAACTTCACTCGGACAGTGTAAACTACAGTATTGTAGGGAAGATGATGAAGATGATGATGATGAAAATGAGGAATCTAGTCCGCGCGTTCCAGAACGTCGATGTGCGTCACTGAAGCAAGCGCATGCGCATTAATGTTCTTCCTGATACTAATTTTCGTAGCAAGGAACGGACAACGGGGTTTCATTCGCAGCTGTTCTACAAATTTCCTCTCCCCGTCCCCTTTTCCAATACACAGCACGTAGTATTGTTTATGTTTTGGAGAAATTCTGGACTTTAAAGGGAAGAATTTAAAGTCTTATCGGTGGAATATTGTTTTGTATTGTCATCTCGACAACACGCAGTTGGACCCACGCTGATGGCGGTCACTATCGAAGAGCTGTATCGTAACTATGGGATTCTTGCTGATGCCAAGCCGGAGGATCTGAGCCAGGTATGCATGAGATGGATGACTAGTTATCTAAGTAATTGAAGTATCTTCCAGAATAGCTCCATTTTTTTATTTTTTTATTCTTCAAATAAGTTACAGCAGTGGAAGCCAGAGGTGAAAGTTAGGCCGAATCACACACATTGGTTAGGTATAGTAATTAGCTAGTTAGCATCATGTTAAACTAGCAAGCTAAAATGGGCCTAACTTGCTAGCTAATCCTGTTTCACTTGATTTACCCGGCGTTTGTATCGTAGCTTGCCAGGTAACACATGGAACTAACGTTAACTATGCCCTATTCATTTACATTTCTAGCAAGCAAGGTAACTAGTTAGTTACTTGACGATGTGTTTAATACATTTTAGTTGGCTTAGCGAAGTTAAAACAGGGAACACAGACAGCTAGCTAGCTTCATGCTAGCCAATTGATTTGACCTGACCCCTATCCCACTAGCTAAAGAGCGGATAGCTAGCTAACGTTAATTGTCTAAGATGAGTTATTGATTGCCTTGCGCAGCCCCTGAAAAAGTCATTGAGCCATGGCATGATTTGCAACTTATCATGCTGGTTAGATTTACAATGTAAAAATCAAAGGCGCTCTCTTATAATAGTGTTGTTAACTAGCTAGGTAGCTACTACTACTACTGACAACTAGCTAGTATAATGCCAAGGGATTCATCTCTAGTCTACTCAGTATTTTGACCAACACTAAACTGGAAGCTTTTGCATTCATGTTGGACAGTGATGTCCTAATATTACAAACTTGTTAATGTATCAAATTGTTTGGATCTGTCCTCCAGCACAAAGATGCCTATCAGGGGATCCTTGATGGCGTGAAAGGGGGTCCTAAAGAGAAGCGCTTGGCAGCACAGTTCATTCCCAAATTCTTCAGCAGTTTCCCAGAGCTGGCGGATGCAGCAATCAACGCTCAGCTTGACCTGTGTGAGGATGAAGACGTCTCGGTAAGGATTTTATCCCAGCGGCACTATCATATCCATTTGGGTAATTCCATTGTGCAGAATGGAGAAGAAAGACAAAAAAAGTTAGATTTGAATCAATCTATATTAAAGAGTAGCTGTATATCTAATGCCTGGTCACAGTAGTCCTACTACTCCGCTGCTCATCGGTTCTTGGTTTTTCCTCCTGTAGATTCGGAGGCAGGCCATCAAAGAGCTCCCCCGTTTCGCAGCCGGGGAGAACATCGTCAGGGTAGCAGATATCCTCACCCAGCTTCTCCAGACAGGTACAGTACTCTTAAGCTAACCCTCCTAGGTATTTTCACATTTAACTTAGTCTTGTTGTGATACAAACATTTTAATTTCGATACCAGGCCAAGTATCGCTTTTACCACATCTAATCCTTCATAAACACACACTACTCTCTCTCCCACAAACGCACATCTCCCTCCCTTCATCACACTCTGTTTCCTTCTCTCTCATAAACACACTGCTTCCAAATTTTAAAATGTTAGACTTCAATTCCGTTTGGTGCAACACCAGAAGGAGAATGTTTTTAATATAGTTTAGGCCTACATGAATCATTCCTTTTTTTTCTCTTTTTTTTTAGAAGCACATGTCACAAGTAGCAGACCCTTTCTTCCTGGGCCTATCATATTAGCCTTGACCTACTGTCAAGTTACCGGGTTGTTAGCTAGGTAACATGACTGAACAACATTGTTATCAAACCAATAATTGGTTACCCTGGATTAGTTTACAACGGGCCGCGGCATGGTTTGTGAAATTATATAAAGGATTATAGAAAATAATACTTCAAATATTCTTGATTAAAAAAAGATCTCCTTTGGTCAGTATTTTTTTTATATATAACAGACAGTGCAAGGAGGAAATAATTTGAAAGACATTTATAATACGGGGATAAAACTGTTAGAAAGGAATCCCATAGAAAGAAAAAAGGTGTCTCTGGTAATATGGGTCATATTTTTACCTGTTTAGGCTTGTGCTCAATTGACCCTCTCTGGCACTCGGGAGGCTGCGTCACAGCGAACTTGCAGTCTACTCAGACTGGCCTGTGCCCATAGTTATAACAGGCAATGAAATTATATAATGTATCAACTTTGCTCTCCCTACTCCGATGTAACGAATATAACAGAAGACTCAAGGACTGCAGTGATGTATTGTTGTCTCTACCTTCTTGCCCTTTGTGCTGTTGTCCGTGCCCAATGTTTGTACCCTGTTTTGTTCCGCTACCATGTTTTGTTGCTGCCATGTTATGTTGCTGTCTTAGGTCTCTTTTTATGTAGTGATGTGTGTTTTGTCATATTTTTTTAAACAAAATTTTATCCCCATCTCCGCAGGAAGCCTTTTGGTAGGCTGTCATTGTAAATAGGAATTTGTTATTAACTGATTTGCCTGGTTAAATACATTTAATAAATCCCACTCGCCATCACGGCTAAATTCCATTTTATAAACTGATAGAGGAATAGATCAAAATTGTATTTGTCACAGGCGCCGAAAACAACCTTACAGTGAAGTGCAGAATACTACAGATGTAGACCTTACACTGAAATGCTTACTTATGAGCCCCTAACCAACAACACAGTTTAAGAAAAAATAGGAATAATAAATAAAAGTAACAAGTAATTAAAGAGCAGCGGTATATAGCAAGACTACATACAGGGAAAGCCCAGAGAGAAGCAGGCGAGTGAGGTGGTGGCTATTGCTTGAATTCAACTGAATTTATAAACATTTTATAACAAGCGACAGCAGGTTCTTTAGATCGGTAGTATCATATGAAACTTTACTGCGTTATTCTGAAACTGTTGGTATCGTGGTGTTTTGGTAATGAACGATTACCATGGGAACGTTACCGGTATACCGAGCAACACTCGTACATTGTATCAAACCAATGTAGCACATGCCCTGTTGAGAGGGAATGTTTATACCCTCCTGGGGGTGGACATTATGTATACCATGGTGTTGTTTATACCCTCCTGGGAGTGGACATTATGTATACCATGGTGTTGTTTATACCCTCCTGGGAGTGGACATTATGTATACCGTGGTGGTGTTTATACCCTCCTGGGAGTGGATATTATGTATACCGTGGTGGTGTTTATACCCTCCTGGGGGTGGACATTATGTATACCATGGTGTTGTTTATACCCTCCTGGGAGTGGACATTATGTATACCGTGGTGGTGTTTATACCCTCCTGGGAGTGGATATTATGTATACCGTGGTGGTGTTTATACCCTCCTGGGGGTGGACATTATGTATACCATGGTGTTGTTTATACCCTCCTGGGAGTGGACATTATGTATACCGTGGTGGTGTTTATACCCTCCTGGGAGTGGATATTATGTATACCGTGGTGGTGTTTATACCCTCCTGGGAGTGGATATTATGTATACCGTGGTGGTGTTTATACTCTCCTGGGAGTGGACATTATGTATACCATGGTGGTGTTTATACTCTCCTGGGAGTGGATATTATGTATACCCTGGTGGTGTTTGTACTCTCCTGGGAGTGGATATTATGTATACCGTGGTGGTGTTAATACTCTCCTGGGAGTGGATATTGTGTATACCGTGGTGGTGTTTATACCCTCCAGGGAGTGGATATTGTGTACCGTGGTGGTGTTAATACTCTCCAGGGAGTGGATATTGTGTATACCGTGGGTGTCAATAGGAGATATGTACCGTCTGGGATGCTGTTGGACCAATATTTATACTCTCTTCTACGTTGTTGTTTACAGACGATTCGGCCGAATTCAACCAAGTGAACACAGCGCTGGTCTCCATCTTCAAGATGGACGCGAAGGGTAAGTGTCCATTTGTTTTATTTTTTATCTCATGTATGAATAGGTTTTCAATCGTGAGATGACGGACAACTTAACTAGTGAACAGGCAGGGCGCCCTGCCCCGTGCTCTTGTATACACTAGTGAACAGGCAGGGCGCCCTGCCTCGTGCTCTTGTATACACTAGTGAACAGGCAGGGCGCCGTGCCTCGTGCTCTTGTATACACTAGTGAACAGGCAGGGCGCCGTGCCTCGTGCTCTTGTATACACTAGTGAACAGGCAGGGCGCCGTGCCTCGTGCTCTTGTATACACTAGTGAACAGGCAGGGCGCCGTGCCTCGTGCTCTTGTATACACTAGTGAACAGGCAGGGCGCCGTGCCTCGTGCTCTTGTATACACTAGTGAACAGGCAGGGCGCCGTGCCTCGTGCTCTTGTATTCGTGCAATGCTCTAAAAAGAAAAGAGTAGTTCAAAAGAAATTGTAGTTTTTCAGATGTTTTTATACCTGACTGTATTCCACACCGTCTGTTGTGTAGAACTCTGAACAACGCGTTAGTAAACATGTGGCAGGCCTTAATGCCAAATGAATGGGTGAAATGGGCACCGGAATAGTTAGAAAACTGTAATTAACCATCATAGTTAGTTGAGGTGAGCATAACATGGTTATAATACCTCGAGCCCCCCCCCCCCCCCCCCCCCCCCCCAGAGGCAGGACTTCTGCATAGCCTCTTTATGTCCTGTGGCTAAGCAACCTGTATTTCTCTATTGTCTCAGCTACACTAGGAGGTCTGTTCTCTCAGATCCTGCAGGGGGAGGACATAGTGAGGGAGAGGGCCATCAAGTTCCTCTCCATCAAGCTGAAGACCATGCCTGAGGACGCCATGACCAAGGAGGTGGAGGACTACATCTTCACTGAGACAAAGAAGGTCTGTTCCATAGCACTCTGCTCAGGTAGCAACGATCTGCGTGATGAACTAACTCCCTGCTTGGGGCTGGATAGTAGAGCTCTTTGTGAAAGGGCTTGGATAGGATAGATTACAATTAGTTTTTATTACTATTAATTGACAAACTGAATACAAGAGCTCGGTAGGAGGGATCTGTCACCTAGTTGGGTGTAGGATATATTTGTAACTGGTGACTCGTGGGTTACGGCGACTCGTGGGTCACGGTGACTCGTGGGTTACGGTGACTCGTGGGTCATTTTCATTAGAGCACATCGTAGCAAAAAATGACTTTCTTGTTGGACAAGTCCTGGTAGTCCCTCCCAGTTTCAGTCAGTTTTCTTCTGTTTGGTGCCTACTGAACACCACCCAGCCCTGTGTCCCCACGTTGACCCTGTGTCCCCACGTTGACCCTCTGTCCCACCCCAGGTGCTGGAGGACGTGACTGGGGAAGAGTTTGTGCTGCTGATGCGTATCCTGATGGTGCTGAAGGGCCTGCAGACGATGAGTGGACGGCAGCAGCTGGTGGAGCTGGTGGTGGAGCAGGCCTTTCTGGAGCAGGCCCTGAACCCCGCTGACCCCGACACTGTGGACCGCTTGCTGCAGTGCACGCGCCAGGCCCTGCCCCTCTTCTCTGTGAGTGATACACACACACACACACACTATAACACACACAGGCCATAATAATATGCTCCACCTCTTCTCTGAGAGTGACACACAGACATTCTAACATACTATACTCCACTTAGTGTCTTCCAGTACAGTGAGTTCATAGTCATTTTTTGTGTGTCCCCTGTGGGACTTGAACCTGCGACCTTGGCTTTGCTAGTGCCACACTCTTACCAACTGAAGCAACTGCTTATCTCCCGCTCACAGCACACACAGTATCACCACACACACTGTTGTTTCACAATGCTCACTGTCACCACACACACACTGTAATTGTTTGCAAAATGCTAATTGTGTTTGTGCCTTTACGTCTCATTTTTACTTATTTTCTATTTATGCATGTTTGTTCAAGCTTCTGACCCCCCCCCCCCCAAAACAAATGTTCCTCAGAGACAAATAAACTTTTTGAACTTCCTGAGCTTGAAACTCATTCTTTTTACACTTCCAGAAAAATGTCCATTCCACCCGCTTCGTCACTTACTTCTGTGACCACGTCCTGCCCAACCTCAGCTCCCTGACCAGTCCCGTGGCAGAGCTGGACATTCAGCTGGAGGTCAGTTACCACCCTCCCCTGTACCAACCGTACAGAGTTCAGGCAACTAGTCCTCCATGTTGGCTCCAACATGCCGGGGACAATAGCATTGACATGTGGTGTGTGTGTAGGTGCTGAAGCTGCTTGCTGAGATGAGTCCATTCTGTGGGGACATGGAGAAGGTGGAGACCAACCTCACCATGCTGTTTGAGAAGCTGCTTGTAAGTAACAGCCTAACGCATCTCAGCCTTCTAATGGGGTTAGGAGGGCTTTCACCACACTGGTACCTTCTAATGGGGTTAGGAGGGCTTTCACCATACTGGTACCTTCTAATGGGGTTAGGAGGGCTTTCACCATACTGGTACCTTCTAATGGGGTTAGGAGGGCTTTCACCATACTGGTACCTTCTAATGGGGTTAGGAGGGCTTTCACCACACTGGGACCTTCTAATGGGGTTAGGAGGGCTTTCACCATACTGGGACCTTCTAATGGGGTTAGGAGGGCTTTCACCATACTGGGACCTTCTAATGGGGTTAGGAGGGCTTTCACCACACTGGTACCTTCTAATGGGGTTAGGAGGGCTTTCACCATACTGGGACCTTCTAATGGGGTTAGGAGGGCTTTCACCATACTGGGACCTTCTAATGGGGTTAGGAGGGCTTTCACCATACTGGTACCTTCTAATGGGGTTAGGAGGGCTTTCACTATACTGGTACCTTCTAATGGGGTTAGGAGGGCTTTCACCAGGCTGCATATCTCTATATCTAGTTGTTGATTTTGGACCAGCTTACATAACGGTCTGGTTTATCAGACTGGTAAAAGGCCAATGGACCAAACGGACCGTGCTGAAGTATGAGGCCGATGTTGGTTATAGTGTGTTTTGCCCTTAACTGGTCCAGACGGGTAAAAGGCTAACTGGTCCACCCTTCCTCCCTGTGTCTAGGAGTTGATGCCGCTGCCTCCAGAGGCGGAGGGTGAGAACGGCGAGAACACACTGAGCGACGAGCCCAAGCTGCAGTTCAGCTACGTGGAGTGTCTTCTCTTCAGCTTCCACCAGCTGGGCAAAAAGCTGCCCGATTTCCTCATTGACAAGATCAATGCAGAGCGCCTCAAAGACTTCAAGATCAGGTAGAGGAGGGTTTGCCCCGTAACGTTTTGGCAACGTTCGCTTGTCTTTTTGATAAGTCTTGGTATATTGTGGGAACGTTTGGCATTTTAAATTTATTTCGGTCTACATTTTCATCAGTCATCTGCGTTTTTATAACGCTTCTGTTTAATTTGTATCAGTCTCTACTGTAGCGTGTGGATGCCAGTAATGTTAGTGAGTTGTTACCGCGTCGTAGTTAAAAAACAAAATGTTTAAGTCGGTCTAATAGCCTTTTACATACAGACTTTACTGAATGTTGCCTGTCATTTTTATCTGGCCATGTTTTCCTTCCTGGATAAGTTTTTCCCTACGTGCCGTCCAGTGTGGGAGTAGATGTGGGTGGACGTCTTACTTGAGTAAATCAGTTGGAATACACACCCATCACAAAGAAATCCACTATTAGGTCGTTTTTAGGCAGGTCCTAAGAAACACAAAACAAAAGGTATTTTTAAAAGATCAGAATAGCATATTTGGAGTTGAATGATGTTACTAGTCTGCAACCTAGACGGCTGAGCCATTCACATGAAATCAATAGGTGTTTATTGATCATTCAACAAACTAGGCCTACTTGGGCTACCCTGACTAGAGTCAACACACACACACACACACACAGTGAGCTCAAAGCATTGGGACAGTGACACATTTTGTTGTTTTGGCTCTGTACTTCCAGCACTTTGGATTTAAAATGATACAATGACTGATGTTGTAGTGGGCAGTAGTATTTGATATGTGTATATTATATGAACGTCACATTCGACTTGTAATAACACTTAAGCTGTAGGTGATTTACAGTAGTAGACGATGAAGAGATGTCTGAAAAATGGAATTCTAAATACAAGTGTATTTAATTACGTTGTAAAATGAATGGATTGACATACAAGGCATCAACTTAAGTTACAAATCATTAACAAGCATTATTCTAAGCATTTCAGTTGTTTGGCTTCCACATCTGAGATGTTGACCACTAGCATAACTTTAAAGTTAACCTCCAATCCGAAAATATGGGACCAAATGGTTAACTTGACCACTAATACACAAGTGAATTTGCCCCAATATTTTTGTTCCCTAAAATGGGTGGGATGACATGTACACAAAGTGCTGTAATTTCTAAACAGTTCACCTGATATGGATGAAAATACCCTCACATTAAAGCTGACAGTCTGCACTTTAACCTCAGTCATTGTATCATTTCAAAGTGTTGGAGTATACAGTCAAAGCAAATGTTTCACTGTCCCAATTGGAGCTCATTGAATTTTATAGTAGGCTAAGAATATAATGAAATATAACAGAATAAATTACACAGACAAAAAAGTAATATTTTTCCTGCATGGCAACGTGTGGAACTGCTGTCATATAAATAAAGAACCCCCAAGGCAAGTCCATGATTTAAAAAATACAATTTTAATCCACTTTTTCTCCTTACTAACCTCTGATTTGTTAGGGGGTAGGGTCTCACATCTTCATTATACACTTAGAAAATAATAGCGTTCTATAGTTTCAAAAGCATTTGGGTCTCGTGTTCAAATTTCACATCCTCCATGGGGCTTTTGGAGTTGCATTTATGCAATTGAGCAAAAATAGACATTTACCTGATTTTAGGCTACATGCTAGCATGCTAAATGTTTCTGAGCAGTGATAATCACCTGATTTAGGCTACATGCTAGCATGCTAAATGTTTCTGAGCAGTGATAATCACCTGATTTAGGCTACATGCTAGCATGCTAAATGTTTCTGAGCAGTGATAATCACCTGATTTAGGCTACATGCTAGCATGCTAAATGTTTCTGAGCAGTGATAATCACCTGATTTAGGCTACATGCTAGCATGCTAAATGTTTCTGAGCAGTGACAGATGGAGCACCTCTACTGATTTTAGAATTAACCAAATAAGCAGGGATTCAGTGAAACCAAATCACTTGAAGACAAGTCACATGTTGGTTGGGAGTAGGCCTAGGCTACTAAGCGACTGCGAGTGAAGAGCAAAATAATCCGTAAGTTAAACTACATAACATGCTGGCAAAATGTTCTGATCAATGCAAAATAATGAGCCAACTAGACAAGATGATCATGTGCAGCACTCGCCTCAACTTAGCTAACATTTCACAGCCTAATTGTAGCCTAACCAATATCCAAACGGCGACTCTGTGAAAATAAAACAATATCCCCATTTGTCTCAAAACAGTGCGAAACGGTGCTGAAATAGTGACTCCACACAGGTAGGCTAATGCTTTGAATAGTTTAACAATTGAATGACTTTGGGAGAAAACAGTGCATGTGGGCTACGCGACGAGATGGATGAAGTGACATGCCTCGCAAAGTTTACAACTGCCAGGATGATAGTAGTTAGCTGCCTAGCAACCACCAAGAGCGTCCCACTGCCGCCTCAGCATTACTGCTACGCTTCATACTAAGCCGTAGGCAGAACTTTACAGAAATCATTACTAGGTTGGTTGGCGGAAATATATAACGAGAAGTTGGCGGGATGCTGAAGATGGCGGGAAAAACGTCTTGGTTTGAAAGGTGTATAACCCACGTTTGATTTCTCTCCTGCCTCCAGATTACAGTACTTCGCCAGAGGGCTGCAGGTATACATTCGCCAGCTGCGAGTTGCCCTGCAAGGCAAGACGGGAGACGCACTGAAGACCGAAGAGGTAGCTATGTATCATGGCTACTGGCTGCTGTTTTGGTCTCCAATGATGCGTCACTTGTTTAGTTTCTTCTTGACAAGCCTCAGTTGTTCTGATTTCAATCCAGAGCTGTAGACAGTTTTCTATTGTGATTATTCCCTGATGGTTATATTGTTTTTTTCATCTCAGAACAAGATCAAAGTGGTGGCTCTGAAGATCACCAACAACATCAACGTTCTGATCAAGGTGAGGCGTTCGAAACACCTGGTCGACCCTGAAACGCACCTGGTCGACCCTGAAACGCACCTGGTCGACCCTGAAACGCACCTGGTCGACCCTGAAACGCTAGCTAACATTTTACTGTTCCCTTTCTCTGCAGGATCTCTTCCACAACCCACCGTCGTACAAGAGCACAGTCACGCTGTCCTGGAAGCCTGTCCAGAAGGCTGAGGCTGTAGCGTAAGCCTCTTTCAATGTTGTCACGGGGAATCTGGTGACCCGGAATATCGGGTTTTGACGAGGTGCTCTTTAACAGTCTTAAAGATGCATTACACTGGGTTCAGTCTCCTCTCAACGGACCTGCCCACATCAATGACTGATGAATGGATTTGTAATACATTATGCAGGGACTCTAGCAACTTGTCAGTAGCAAATCTTCAGATAAAACACCATTAGATAAGAGGTCACCTGGGGTCATAACACTGACCTTTGCCCTCTTTGCCCACCACAGTCTGAAGCGCCCGTCCGGGGAGGATATGGGTGCAGGCAGTACCATGAAGAAGCAGCTGTCCCCCCCCTTGCCCCGGAGGGACGCACGGCAGATCTACAACCCCCCCAGTGGCAAATACAGCGCCACCATCGGCAACTTCTCCAACGGTGAGGATGGCGCTGGGGCGGCGAGGGTGGCGCTGGGGTGGCGAGGGTGGCACACTGAGCCATAGCTGGGTTTTAGGGGCGCTGGGTGGAAGACAGACGTTCAGACATATCTGTTTATTTCTCCTATTCTCTGACGTCTCGTCTCCTACATAAGTAGAATGCTCTTGGTGTAACTTTGTCACTCTGGGTGAGATGATGTACTGACTGAACTGTGGTCATGTTTTGGGGGCCTACTGATCCTCTCCAATGTGTGTGTTAGATATTGTTCACTTCCACCGTGTTTTGTGCCGCGTACACCCTTACTGGTGGTGTTACTTGAGTGACCGAGGTGCACATGCTAATGATTTGATGCTGGAATGTACCGTGTTCAAAGGATAGTTATAAACTGGGTTGTTCGAGGCTTGAATGCTGAATGGTTGACAGCCATGGTATAACAGACTGTATTCCACACGTATGACAAAACATTTTTACTGCTCTAATGACATTGGTAACCTGTTTATAATAGCAATAAGGCACCTCAGGTTTGTGTTATATGGCCAATATACTACGGCTAAGGGCTGTGTCCAGGCTCTCCGCGATGCGTCGTGCTTAAGTACAACCTTAGCCGTGGTATATTGGCCATATAACACAAACCTGAGGTGCCTTATTGCTTAATTAACCCAAATCAGGCATTGTTTTCAAGCTGAGCCCTCTGTTTCATGTGAGCAGTTGAGAAATCTGCAACTGAATGGGAGGGAATGTCTCCATATTCCGATCCTTTTGAGCTATAACACACATGGAGTAACACCAGAAGTTTTTCCCCCGACCATGTTAGACGGTTTGTTTTTCCTTTTATAGGCTGTTGGATCCCTTCAAACTAAGGCTCAGAGGTTATTCCTAACAGTCAGGGAAATCTCCTGGCCCTTACGATGATCGTCCATACTGATCCCCCGTCTGTTGTGCCGTCTTGTGATTCCAGAGCAGCGCGGAGGCTTCAGGGGCGGCCGGGGAAGAGGATTCGGAGGCAGGGGAGGCAGGAGCCGAGGCCGAATCTACTGAGTCCACCATCACACACACACACACACTACACACACCCTACACACACTGAACTGCAGCACATCAGGATCCCTGCCGTAACCAAGGGGGTCTCCATGACCACCGCTCCTCAACCTGTGTCCACTTGTTCTTTTTCCTCCGCCTCCAAACACCTGTGCAAAGGAAGTTTTTTGTTTGTTTTTTTTGTCGTTTCCTGCCCTCAGAGTAAATCCACTTCAAGGAGACTGGGATTTGGACTTTCCTACCTGACATTTCCACCCTCACACTCTTGCCTGGTGAAGCGATTGTTAAAGTAGATCCTTGTGGTTTTAGTTTTTTATTAGTATTTTTGTGGAACCAGAGACTGACAAGTTGTACCTGATTTGATATTTTTGTCAGAAAAAAAAAAAAGTTTTATAAACTGTTGACGAATGCATTCTATCTTTTTATTCCGTTTAGATTTTTTTCGAGCTTGGATTTGGATTGGCCTACTCTCTTCGCTACTTTGTATGAATCGAAATGTTCTCATCTGAATTTTTTATCAAACTTGTATTGATGTCTCCACCACCATGCCCTTTTGTTTGTGTAACACCTTGTTAAAATAACACAATTGCATTGAAACCAATGTATTCTGAATTTTTAGGTAGTAGAAAAACTAAATTTTTTCCTCTGCAAAACAGGTTATGTGACGCCGAAAAGATCATTATTACAAAGTTAATTTGTTTTATTGGACATTGGTTGTCATTCAAATCAGCCAAGGCAGATTGAGGATTTGGGAGTTTAATTTGAATTAACTCCCAAGTAACCTTTCTACTAAATTTAAATGTTTAGAGCCTCAATTTGAGTTTTCCATTAATGTTTTGCATGCTTTTTTTTATTTTTTATTAAACATTTCTCCCCATAAATGTTATTTAAAAACTTTTGGATTAAAAAAAGGAAATCAAATCTGATTGGCATACATGATCGATTTATTTCTGGGTATTTTTTCTACCAAATGGTCCTTCAAACCTTTTCTTCACTATGCAGTATACAGAAGTTGACCTGTTTTTATATAGGTTCTCTGCTTTATAGTTGGTTTTGTATCGTCTAAATCAATCAATCAATCAATCAATACAAAACAGACTCCTGGGGTGCATTCAGGTTGAAGGAAACGTAGCAACTATTGATTTGAACACCTCCCATCCCGCCGCACGCGGGAGCAAACATACCTCCAAGCTTGTGGTATTTGAGACAAATGTGGTGTTTGGTATGTATAAAATGTTGCTACAAAAAAAAGGCCAACTGAACACAACCCCCTGTTTTAGCTTGTACTGAGCTTCACTTGCTAGAATTTGTTCATTTGATTTTATTTAACCTTTTTTTTTTGTGAAAGAACTGGTGTTTTCTGAAGCCCACCTGACCTTGCTGTCAAAGGAAGAGTAAGGTATCTTGAAGGAAATGACATCCCACTGTTTCCTGTAGATCTGAGAGGAATTAATATACACACTGCTCCAAAAAAAATAAAGGGAACACTTAAACAACACATCCTAGATCTGAATGAAAGAAATAATCTTATTAAATACTTTTTTCTTTACATAGTTGAATGTGCTGACAACAAAATCACACAAAAATAATCTATGGAAATCCAATTTATCAACCCATGGAGGTCTGGGTTTGGAGGCACACTCAAAATGAAAGTGGAAAACCACACTACAGGCTGATCCAACTTTGATGTAATGTCCTTAAAACAAGTCAAAATGAGGCTCAGTAGTGTGTGTGGCCTCCACGTGCCTGTATGACCTCCCTACAACGCCTGGGCATGCTCCTGATGAGGTGGCGGATGGTCTCCTGAGGGATCTCCTCCCAGACCTGGACTAAAGCATCCCCCAACTCCTGGACAGTCTGTGGTGCAACGTGGCGTTGGTGGATGGAGCCAGACATGATGTCCCAGATGTGCTCAATTGGATTCAGGTCTGGGGAACGGGCAGGCCAGTCCATAGCATCAATGCCTTCCTCTTGCAGGAACTGCTGACACACTCCAGCCACATGAGGTCTAGCATTGTCTTGCATTAGGAGGAACCCAGGGCCAACCGCACCAGCATGTGGTCTCACAAGGGGTCTGAGGATCTCATCTCGGTACCTAATGGCAGTCAGGCTACCTTGGGCGAGCACATGGAGGGCTGTGCGGCCCCCCCAAAGAAATGCCACCCCACACCATGACTGACCCACCGCCAAACCGGTCATGCTGGAGGATGTTGCAGGCAGCAGAACGTTCTCCAGGGCGTCTCCAGACTCTGTCACGTCTGTCACGTGCTCAGTGTGAACCTGCTTTAATCTGTGAAGAGCACAGGGCGCCAGTGGCGAATTTGCCAATCTTGGTGTTCTCTGACAAATGCCAAACGTCCTGCACGGTGTTGGGCTGTAAGCACAACCCCCACCTGTGGACGTCGGGCCCTCATACCACCCTCATGGAGTCTGTTTCTGACCGTTTGAGCAGACACATGCACATTTGTGGCCTGCTGGAGGTCATTTTGCAGGGCTCTGGCAGTGCTTCTCCTGCTCCTCCTTGCACAAAGGCGGAGGTAGCGGTCCTGCTGCTGGGTTGTTGCCCTCCTACGGCCTCCTCCACGTCTCCTGATGTACTGGCCTGTCTCCTGGTAGCGCCTCCATGCTCTGGACACTATGCTGACAGACACAGCAAACCTTCTTGCCACAGCTCGCATTGATGTGCCATCCTGGATGAGCTGCACTACCTGAGCCACTTGTGTTGGTTGTAGACTCCGTCTCATGCTACCACTAGAGTGAAAGCCCCGCCAGCATTCAAAAGTGACCAAATCATAAGCCAAGAAGCATAGGAACTGAGAAGTGGTCTGTGGTCCCCACCTGCAGAACCACTCCTTTATTGGGGGTGTCTTGCTAATTGCCTATAATTTCCACCTGTTGTCTATTCCATTTGCACAACAACGTGAAATTTATTGTCAATCAGTGTTGCTTCCTAAGTGGACAGTTTGATTTCACAGAAGTGTGATTGACTTGGAGTTACATTGTGTTGTTTAAGTGTTCCCTTTATTTTTTTGAGCAGTGTATATTCATGTTATGGTGGATTGCTTCGTCCTGCCTTGTGATTTGCTGGGTGAAAATATTAACATATTGCTTCCACCTAACCAATCCGCTAAGTTCTACAGCAGTGAAGTACTCCCTTTCACCCTCAGCACCACAGGAAGGAATGGCTTGACATGGTTTCTATAGAGATTTAACAATATTGGTGAGTTAAATGTATTTCATTTTCCTAGCTAAAATATGACTGACCTTTTTATCTAAAAGGTGACAAACATTTGTGCTTAAGTTGCTGATGATTCTGAAGCCTCTCAAGCTGCCCCCTAACCCTACAGCACCTTGGACAGAATTGACTTTTCGTTGCCGGTTAGGAGAATTAACGTAATGGGAGAGGAGTTAGGGTTAGCTTCAAAGCAAAAACAATATCTGCTTTTTGACGTCTATTTGACTAACTGTAATCTATCTCGGCTTGACACTTGGAGAGAATGACAGCAGCAAGGCGAAAATGGAAACTTGCAGAGGAAGAGATGAAACGGCTGTTGGCGAGGCCTCCACCGAACAACACATAGCAGCTGTTGGCGAGGTCTCCAATGAACAACACATGGCAGCTGTTGGCGAGACCTCCACCGAACAACACAACATGGTAGCTGTTGGCGAGGTCTCCAATGAACAACACATGGCAGCTGTTGGCGAGGCCTCCAATGAACAACACATGGTAGCTGTTGGCGAGGCCTCCAATGAACAACACATGGCAGCTGTTGGCGAGGCCTCCAATGAACAACACATGGCAGCTGTTGGCGAGGCCTCCAATGAACAACACATGGCAGCTGTTGGCGAGGCCTCCAATGAACAACACATGGCAGCTGTTGGCGAGGTCTCCAATGAACAACACACCATGGCAGCTGTTGGCGAGGTCTCCAATGAACAACACATGGCAGCTGTTGGCGAGGTCTCCAATGAACAACACATGGCAGCTGTTGGCGAGGTCTCCAATGAACAACACAACATGGCAGCTGTTGGCGAGGTCTCCAATGAACAACACAACATGGCAGCTGTTGGCGAGGTCTCCAATGAACAACACATGGCAGCTATTGGCGAGGTCTCCAATGAACAACACAACATGGCAGCTGTTGGCGAGGTCTCCAATGAACAACACAACATGGCAGCTGTTGGCGAGGTCTCCAATGAACAACACATGGCAGCTGTTGGCGAGGCCTCCACCGAACAACACAGCATGGTAGCTGTTGGCGAGGCCTCCAATGAACAACACATGGCAGCTGTTGGCGAGGCCTCCAATGAACAACACAACATGGCAGCTGTTGGCGAGGTCTCCAATGAACAACACAACATGGCAGCTGTTGGCGAGGTCTCCAATGAACAACACATGGCAGCTATTGGCGAGGTCTCCAATGAACAACACAACATGGCAGCTGTTGGCGAGGTCTCCAATGAACAACACAACATGGCAGCTGTTGGCGAGGTCTCCAGTGAACAACACAACATGGCAGCTGTTGGCGAGGTCTCCAATGAACAACACATGGCAGCTGTTGGCGAGGCCTCCACCGAACAACACAACATGGCAGCTGTTGGCGAGGCCTCCACCGAACAACACAACATGGCAGCTGTTGGCGAGGTCTCCAATGAACAACACATGGCAGCTGTTGGTGAGGTCTCCAATGAACAACACATGGCAGCTGTTGGCGAGGTCTCCAATGAATTACACAACATGGCAGCTGTTGGTGAGGTCTCCAATGAATTACACAACATGGCAGCTGTTGGCGAGGCCTCCAATGAACAACACATGGCAGCTGTTGGCGAGGCCTCCAATGAACAACACATGGCAGCTGTTGGCGAGGTCTCCAATGAACAACACATGGCAGCTGTTGGCGAGGTCTCCAATGAATTACACAACATGGCAGCTGTTGGTGAGGTCTCCAATGAATTACACAACATGGCAGCTGTTGGCGAGGTCTCCAATGAACAACACATGGCAGCTGTTGGCGAGGCCTCCACCGAACAACACAACATGGCAGCTGTTGGCGAGGTCTCCAATGAACAACACATGGCAGCTGTTGGCGAGGTCTCCAATGAACAACACATGGTAGCTGTTGGCGAGGTCTCCAATGAACAACACATGGCAGCTGTTGGCGAGGCCTCCAATGAACAACACATGGCAGCTGTTGGCGAGGTCTCCAATGAACAACATATAGCAGGGCCTCTCCAAGGGCTTGTTGAGAAGAGTGAACAGAATCTTCCAGCAACAGAAAGACTATCAGAATATATGGTAGTCCAGTCATTGGGGGGGGTTTATAATGTCAGGAAAACATGACCGCTATATAGATTAAGTAATCGTTTGCATTTCTGTGTGTAGTCAGAGAGAGATGTGGGTCTTTTTAAACCTAACGTGATTGAAGGACAAGTGGGGAAAGGGCAGCATAGACACCTGTATTCTTCTCTCCTCGTCATTCCCTCCCTCTCATCTGTCCCGGACTCCTCCCCTCCACTTTTCACCTTCCATCTCCATCACCCCCTCTTTAGTCCTGGCTCAGACCCTTTCATAAATGGGAGAGGGGAGGAAGGGAGAGCTAATTTTATCCATGGCCCTGCTATCTGGGATCCACATTTTAAATTATCCTTCTCTCTCTCCCCCCTCCATTCTCTCTTCTCTCTCCCTTCCTCTATTCTGTCCCTTCCTCTCGCTCTCCCGAGCCCCCCCCCTCTTCTCTCTCCTCTGTCAGGTTTGCTTGGATGCTCTGTTTTTTTCCCCTCTTCTGTCTCCCAAATGACACCCCGTTCCCTACAGTGGTCAGAAGTAGTGTTCTGTACAGGGAATACGGTGTCATTTGGGATGCATCCTGTCTCCATTCCTTATTTCCCTCCCCTCCAGCTCCCCCAGCGTCGGGACTGAGTGGGGAGAACTGCTTTGAAGTAGGGAGAGTAGAATCTGGCGCCCAATAATTGAAGGAGCTAAAAATAGCGGCTGCCTTGTTTAGAAAGCTCTTTTATTTTACACACCCGGATGGAGTGCCGACTCTCTCTCTCTCTCTCTCTCTCTCTCTATCTCTCTCTCTCTCTCGCATCGCACACATGCTGGCTCGGTTCGACACACGCACACAGGCTCACAGTGGGAGCTACAGGTCTGCATGTGGGGACACGTGTGTTGGAGGAGGGGCGCTTCTTTCTCTCCCTCTCATATTTCTGAATCGGATGGTAGTTTCAATTCCTCACCTCTATCTGAATAGTTCGTTTTTCAGTGAAGCAGAAGATGACTTGTAGGAAATGCCCGACAACGAACTGATGAACATCAATACCAAGATGGTTTATGTGTTCATATTGTCAAGGTGTGGTTTCTATGGTTTAGGTTTCTCAATGGAGCTAATGGACTTTTAAATATCAAATGTATTATCTTATCAATCATAGCCTCCTGAATGAAGGACTTTCTTGTGTCTTGTGATTGAGATCAATCTAGTGTTGGCCGCTAGCTGGCTCTCTCTTTCACATGCTGTATCAATTAGCCATAGGACGAGGTTAAGATCCATTAGCCTGAGCACGAGGTTAAGACCCATTAGCCTGAGGACGAGCCTCAGATCCATTAGCCATAGGACGAGGTTAAGACCCATTAGCCTGAGGACGAGGTTAAGACCCATTAGCCTGAGGACGAGCTTCAGACCCATTAGCCTGAGGACGAGGTTAAGACCCATTAGCCTGAGGACGAGGTTAAGACCCATTAGCCTGAGGATGAGGTTAAGACCCATTAGCCCGAGGACGAGGTTAAGACCCATTAGCCCGAGGACGAGGTTAAGACCCATTAGCCAGACGACGAGGTTAAGACCCATTAGCCCGAGGACGAGGTTAAGACCCATTAGCCCGAGGACGAGCCTCAGATCCATTAGCCCGAGGACGAGCCTCAGATCCATTAGCCTGAGGACGAGCTTCAGATCCATTAGCCTGAGGACGAGCCATTAGCCTGAGGACGAGCCTCAGATCCATTAGCCTGAGGACGAGCCTCAGATCCATTAGCCTGAGGACGAGCCTCAGATCCATTAGCCTGAGGACGAGCTTCAGATCCATTAGCCTGAGGACGAGCCATTAGCCTGAGGACGAGCCTCAGATCCATTAGCCTGAGGACGAGCTTCAGATCCATTAGCCTGAGGACGAGCTTCAGATCCATTAGCCTGAGGACGAGGTTAAGGTCAAACTCACGTAAGCAAATTACAATAATGATATCAATCTGAAAGTAAATTATGAATTTGTTCTCACAATACACACATAGCATACTCTTTAAGCGTTCATAGATTTCTAGTCTGCGGTTATTTCTTATTGAGTAATGTTAATTGTAATAGCAAGACAAGGGTGCATCCCAAATGGCAATCTCTTCCCCATTATGTAGGAAGGTATAGGGTTCCATCCAGGATGCGTCCATGAACACCCGGGCAGCGGCCGTGAACACCCGGGCTGCTGTTGGTCTTTTGACTTTGAACAATTGGGCCCATTTCATAAAGTATCTCAGAGTAGCAGTGCTGATCCAGGATCAGGTCTCCCCTCTGTCAATCTAATCTTATTCATTATGATATAAAATGCCAAGCTGCTCGTAGATCGGCACTCCTAATCTATTAAAATGGGCCCTGAAATCCTCCACTAGAGGGCAACACAGACCAGCATTTTGTCCCCCCCCCTGCCCCTAAACTCCTCCATTAGAGGGCAACACAGACCAGCATTTTGTCCCCCCCTGCACCTGAACTCCTCCACTAGAGGGCAACACAGACCAGCATTTTGTCCCCCCCTGCACCTGAACTCCTCCACTAGAGGGCAACACAGACCAGCATTTTGTCCCCCCCCTGCCCCTGAAATCCTGCAATGGTAATGTAAAGGTTTTTGATTCTCTTTGCATTGCAGAATGCATTCTATCCGGTAAGTCTTACCGGGTATGAGAAGCTTTGAGACTTGGGACGCATTCAGTTCGTGAAATGTTTTGCTCCTTTTCGCAACGGTGTAAATAGAACGTCACATTTCCCCCAAACTATGCTTACCATTCTTCAGCATTCTCTAAGGTATGTTTTCTTACGTTTTTGTGGGCGTGGTTTAAACTGATCTATATGAGGGTGACCATTTGAAATCAGAACAACATGTCCACAACATCCCTCTGAAGCATAATAACACATGTCCACTGTACACAACCACTCTCTGGAGCCACCATAATCACACACAACACAGTTTCTGTTCTATTAAACGTTGCACAACGTTGTGGCCCGTTGAACACGGCCCTGCTAGTCAGGTAGATAGAATCCCTTTCTCTTCAACCCAGAGTGTAAACATTGTTCCTCTATAATGAGTCAGAACATCATAACTACCTTGGCTGACATTCCCATTGCGTGGTTGTAATGAACTGTAGATCTGAGATAAGTGTACATCTTATTAAATGATTAGGGCTTGGGACTATGGCAACCTATTGAGGTCAACATGACTCTACCATGACATGGATGGAAACAATACATAGAGGGTTGTGTTTCTGATTGGATGAGTATGCATTAGTCTATTCGTCTCAGGGCGTTTTGAGTTGCACAAATTACCCCTGCCATTTTCTTGCCAATATTGAGTGCACTAAATAGGGAATAGGGCTTGGTTTGAGACGTGACCATTGTCTCCCAGATGCTCTGGTCTCACAAAGCTCTTTTGACTCCTCCTCCTTCAGCCTTGTTGCCCATATTTCAAACCTGATTATTTGTTATTTCTCTTTCTGGTGCATCTATACAATTTTTATGTTAGCATGTATGTACCAGAGCCGTGAAAATGTATTTGCCCCCTTTTCTGATTTTCTTTATTTTTGTATATTTCTGATACTGAATGATACCAGATCTTCAACCAAAACCTAATATTAGATAAAGGGAACCTGAGTTTACAAATAACAACAAAAAAATATATTTAATTTACAAAGTTATTCAACACCCCATTCCCCTGTGTGAGAAATGAATTGCCCCCTTTTGCTGCAATAACTGGTTGTGTCACCTTTAGCTGCAATGACTGCAACCAAACGCTTCCTGTAGTTGTTGATCAGTCTCTCACATCGCTGTGGAGGAATTTTGGAGCCACCATAATGTTCCCAACATCCCTCTGGCTCCAGAGGGAGGCTGGTGTGATTATAGGGGGGGTCTAGAAGGGGGGGTTGGTGTGATTATGGGGGGGTCCAGAGGGAGGTTGGTGTGATTATGGGGGGGACCAGAGGGAGGTTGGTGTGATTATGGGGGGTCTAGAAGGGGGGTTGGTGTGATTATGGGGGGGTCTAGAAGGGGGGTTGGTGTGATTATGGGGGGGTCTAGAAGGGGGGGTTGGTGTGATTATGGGGGGGTCTAGAAGGGGGGGTTGGTGTGATTATGGGGGGGTCTACAAGGGGGGGTTGGTGTGATTACGGGGGGGTCCAGAGGGAGGTTGGTGTGATTATGGGGGGTCTAGAAGGGGGGTTGGTGTGATTATGGGGGGGTCTAGAAGGGGGGTTTGGTGTGATTATGGGGGGGTCCAGAGGGAGGTTGGTGTGATTATGGGGGGTCTAGAAGGGGGGTTGGTGTGATTATGGGGGGGTCCAGAGGGAGGTTGGTGTGATTATGGGGGGTCTAGAAGGGGGGTTGGTGTGATTATAGGGGGGTCTAGAAGGGGGGGTGGTGTGTTTATGGGGGGGTCTAGAAGGGGGGCTGGTGGGATTATGGGGGGTCCAGAGGGAGGTTGGTGTGATTATAGGGGGGGTCTAGAAGGGGGGGTTGGTGTGATTATGGGGGTCTAGAAGGGGGGTTGGTGTGATTATGGGGGGGGTCCAGAGGGAGGTTGGTGTGATTATGGGGGGGGTCCAGAGGGAGGTTGGTGTGATTATGGGGGGGTCTAGAAGGGGGGTTGGTGTGATTATGGGGGGGTCTAGAAGGGGGGTTGGTGTGATTATGGGGGGGTCCAGAGGGAGGTTGGTGTGGTTATGGGGGGTCTAGAAGGGGGGTTGGTGTGATTATGGGAGGGTCTAGAAGGGGGGTTGGTGTGATTATGGGGGGGTCTAGAAGGGGGGTTGGTGTGATTATGGGGGGGTCTAGAAGGGGGGTTGGTGTGATTATAGGGGGGTCTAGAAGGGGGGGTTGGTGTGATTATAGGGGGGTCTAGAAGGGGGGGTTGGTGTGATTATGGGGGGGTCTAGAAGGGGGGCTGGTAGGATTATGGGGGGGTCCAGAGGGAGGTTGGTGTGATTATGGGGGGTCTAGAAGGGGGGTTGGTGTGATTATAGGGGGGTCCAGAGGGAGGTTGGTGTGATTATAGGGGGGTCTAGAAGGAGGGTTGGTGTGATTATAGGGGGATCCAGAGGGAGGTTGGTGTGATTATGGGGGGGTCTAGAAGGGGGGTTGGTGTGATTATGGGGGGTCCAGAGGGAGGTTGGTGTGATTATAGGGGGGTCCAGAGGGAGGTTGGTGTGATTATAGGGGGGTCTAGAAGGGGGGTTGGTGTGATTATGGGGGGTCCAGAGGGAGGTTGATTTGATTATGGGGGGATCCAGAGGGAGGTTGGTGTGATTATGGGGGGGTCCAGAGGGAGGCTGGTGTGATTATGGGGGGATCCAGAGGGAGGTTGGTGTGTTTATGGGGGGTCCAGAGGGAGGTTGGTGTGATTATAGGGGGGTCTAGAAGGAGGGTTGGTGTGATTATAGGGGGATCCAGAGGGAGGTTGGTGTGATTATGGGGGGGTCTAGAAGGGGGGTTGGTGTGATTATGGGGGGTCCAGAGGGAGGTTGGTGTGATTATAGGGGGGTCCAGAGGGAGGTTGGTGTGATTATAGGGGGGTCTAGAAGGGGGGTTGGTGTGATTATGGGGGGGTCTAGAAGGGGGGTTGGTGTGATTATGGGGGGGTCTAGAAGGGGGGTTGGTGTGATTATGGGGGGGTCCAGAGGGAGGTTGGTGTGATTATAGGGGGGTCCAGAGGGAGGTTGGTGTGATTATAGGGGGGTCTAGAAGGGGGGTTGGTGTGATTATAGGGGGATCCAGAGGGAGGTTGGTGTGATTATGGGGGGGTCTAGAAGGGGGGCTGGTGTGATTATAGGGGGGGGTCCAGAGGGAGGTTGGTGTGATTATGGGGGGGTTGGTGTGATTATGGGGGGGTTGTGTGATTATGGGGGGGTTGGTGTGATTATGGGGGGGTGGTGTGATTATGGGGGGGGTTGTGTGATTATGGGGGGGTTGGTGTGATTATGGGGGGGTCCAGAGGGAGGTTGGTGTGATTATGGGGGGGTCCAGAGGGAGGCTAGTGTGATTATGGGGGGGTCCAGAGGGAGGCTGGTGTGATTATGGGGGGTCTAGAAGGGGGTTTGGTGTGATTATGGGGGGGCTGGTGTGATTATGGGGGGGTCCAGAGGGAGGCTGGTGTGATTATGGGGGGTCTAGAAGGGGGGTTAGTGTGATTATGGGGGGTCCAGAGGGAGGTTGGTGTGATTATGGGGGGGTCTAGAAGGGGGGTTGGTGTGATTATGGGGGGTCCAGAGGGAGGTTGGTGTGATTATGGGGGGGTCCAGAGGGAGGTTGGTGTGATTATGGGGGGGTCCAGAGGGAGGTTGGTGTGATTATGGGGGGGTCCAGAGGGAGGTTGGTGTGATTATGGGGGGGTCCAGAGGGAGGCTGGTGTGATTATGGGGGGGTCCAGAGGGAGGCTGGTGTGATTATGGGGGGTCCAGAGGGAGGTTGGTGTGATTACGGGGGGGTCCAGAGGGAGGTTGGTGTGATTATGGGGGGTCCAGAGGGAGGTTGATTTGATTATGGGTGGATCCAGAGGGAGGTTGGTGTGATTATGGGGGGGTCCAGAGGGAGGCTGGTGTGATTATGGGGGGATCCAGAGGGAGGTTGGTGTGTTTATGGGGGGTCCAGAGGGAGGTTGATGTGATTATGGGGGGGGGGGTCCAGAGGGAGGTTGGTGTGATTATGGGGGGGTCCAGAGGGAGGTTGGTGTGATTATGGGGGGGTCCAGAGGGAGGTTGGTGTGATTATGGGGGCGTCCAGAGGGAGGTTGGTGTGATTATGGTGGGTCCAGAGGGAGGTTGGTGTGATTATGGGGGGTCCAGAGGGAGGTTGGTGTGATTATGGGGGGGTCCAGAGGGAGGTTGGTGTGATTATGGGGGGGTCCAGAGGGAGGTTGGTGTGATTATGGGGGCGTCCAGAGGGAGGTTGGTGTGATTATGGTGGGTCCAGAGGGAGGTTGGTGTGATTATGGGGGGGTCCAGAGGGAGGTTGGTGTGATTATGGGGGGGTCCAGAGGGAGGTTGGTGTGATTATGGGGGGGTCCAGAGGGAGGTTGGTGTGATTATGGGGGGGTCCAGAGGGAGGCTGGTGTGATTACGGGGGGGTCCAGAGGGAGGCTGGTGTGATTATGGGGGGTCCAGAGGGAGGTTGGTGTGATTACGGGGGGGTCCAGAGGGAGGTTGATTTGATTATGGGGGGATCCAGAGGGAGGTGTGTGTGATTACGGGGGGGGTCCAGCGGGAGGTTGATGTGATTATGGGGGGGTCCAGAGGGAGGTTGGTGTGATTATGGGGGGGTCCAGAGGGAAGCTGGTGTGATTATGGTAGTGATGTTTATCTCCTATTAAGGCCAGTCATCCAGGTCCTGAGGCAGTAAAGCATAGAAGGAACCATGAGTTCTGCATGCAAGAGTGGGCCAAAATTCCTCCACAGCAATGTGAGAGACTGATCAACAATTACTGGAGGTGTTTGGTTGGAGTCATTGCGGCTAAAGGTGGCACAACCAGTTGTTTGTATTTATTAAGGATCCCCATTAGCTGTTGCCATGGCAGCAGCTACTCTTCCTGGGGTCCAGTAACATTAAGACAGTTATATACAATTTAAAATATGACATGACATTTCATAACACTTTACCCAATTTCGAGTGTATGGGGGCAATTACTTTTTCCCCACAGGGCCATTGGGTGTTGAAAATCTGATAACATTTAGTATAAAAACAATGTGCAAAATTAGAAAGGGGGCAAATACTTTTTCACAGCACTTAATGTATCTGCTAACTACCATCCGTATATGCATGCATTTCTCCTTCCCATGCAGTAGGGGGAGACATGTTCTTAGCTAAACCTCCCCCTGATTTATCGTGACCAGGTATTTCCCAAACCCACCATCCGCGGAGCCTGACACAAAAACACACTGCCGAAAATAACCAGGAAGTGGAGGTGGAGAGTGTAGCAGCAGGAATAGAATAGAATAAACCTCAAAGACTCAGCGTTGAAACGGTTCCTCAATAAGTAGTCGACTTGAGCAGGAGAACCAGGTGAATCAACAAAAAAACATTAAGAAACTCAATGAGCATTCAATAAATGGTTTACATATGTGTCTATTGATGGTGGTAGTTTATACTATAACCCTTATAGAGCCTAGTGCTCCTCACTCTGGCTACCTGGGGTTGTATGTATCCAGCATATCAAAGTAGATCTGGGATCAGTTTTGGCTTTTAGATCACAATGAATAACATTGCATGGACAACGTGGACCTGATCCCAGCACTGAGACGCTTTATGGATACGGCCCTGGTCGTGTACCAATAGTAGCCAGTCTCTAAAGCCTTGTGTTCTGATCTTAGAGGCATTCAACCCCAAAAAAACACTACCTCATTTCGAATCCAAGTCTTTATCCTTACAGCAGTGGTTCCCAAACCTCTTCTCGGGAGTTGTAGTCCTGAACAAACTCACCTGAACCAGCTAGTCAAGGGCTTGCTTGACAAGTGAAATCAGGTGTGCTAGCGCTGGAATACATCACATACATGGAGTGGCAGCGGGTCCCCGAGGAGAGGGAAACTTGAATATCCTTATGCTTTAAGGCTCCAGATAAATGTCTTTTAATAAGACCTCGCCATGGTTTTACAAGGGCAGAGAGGGGATTTTATACCATTCAGCACCATGGGATAGATAGCGCCATACAGATAATGACTTGATTCCCAGTGATTGATACATAAGTGATTAACGTATCGATGCAGCAGTTTGCTATGCAAACGAAACAGACACCAGGGCAGGAACGTACCTACACGGATAAATAAATGCATCCATTCTGAACAAAAAATTTTGTATTCTTCCCTTTACTAAAGAAAATCAACGCCCCCCCCCCCCCCCCATGTACAATGCTGGGAATAGTAACAGCACAGCGAGACGAGCTATATATAGCAGCCAGTCAGCGCCAGAATGTCAACTTCAGCATGAGCGCGAGGAAGACGCTGCTACACGTGTGTGACAGAACCGAATATACGCAGCTCGCTATAAACAGCAACCTCGCCATAAATTATACATCGAAAAAGATTTGCTGTTGTTACAACCCCATACAAATTGAATCGCACGTGAGATTGAGCTCAGAAGACAAAACACACAATGGCGTAAATGTTGCAGCACTATGCCAATCTATATAAAAGGGATTTATTTGTGTTTATTAGGTTATTTCTGACAAAAGGCTCGGTTATATCGTTTTAGTTGTTGTTTTGATGTTATAGCTGTTCGACGATGGATATAGCCAATACTGTATGGAATATACACTGAGTACACCAAATATTAGGAACACCTGCCCTCAGAAGAGCTTTAAATCGTCGGCATGGACTCTACAAGGTGTCTAAAGTGTTCCACAGGGATGCTGGCCCATGTTGACTCCAATGCTTTCCACAGTTGTGGCAAGTTGGCTGGATGTCCTTTGGGTTGTGGACCATTCTTGATACACACGGGAAACTGTTGATAGTGAAAAACCCAGCAGTGTTGCAGTTCTTGACACAAACGACCATATCCCCATTCAAAGGCACTTAAATCTTTAGTCTTTCCCGTTCACCCTCTAAATGGCACACATACACAATCCATGTCTCAATTGTCTCAAGGCTTAAAAATCCTTCTTTAACCTGTCTCCTCCCCTTCATCTACACTGATTGAAGTGGATTTAACAAGTGACATTAATAAGGGATCGTAGCTTTCACCTGGATTCACCTGGTCAGTCTGTCATGGAAAGAGCAGGTGTTCTTAATGTTTTGTATACTCAGTGTGTATATAAAGGATTTGGGTTTGAAAGCGATATGGGGGTTGTCGTGTGTTTTTATCGCCTGCCACATGCAGAAATAGCCAATAAAAATAGACTTCAGTTCTCAACCGAAGACGCTTGTGCAGCGAACCGTGTCTTTATTTGTGATGGGAGGAGACGTAAAGCCTCGTTATGTAATGTAGCATGTGAACGCAGCGAGAGACAACCAGTCGGAAGGGGTTTAGGGGGAGAGAACAGTAGAACACCATGATATGTGGTCTATGCATAACGCGCACCAAAAACGAATAACAAGGGAACACTGTGTACTTTTATGTCCCCGATGATTTGGGTGTTTGGTAAAGTACAAAATGTACTCTACGTCAGAAGAACAAGTGTATTCCCAAATGCATTCGTCTAGTCATTCGGGGAACTCGGGAGGAATTCTGTGAATGACTGGGTGAAGGGATGAATGAATGAACCCAATATGAGCACGCGCGCGTGTGTGTGTTGTGCGCGCGCAATCCTTGTCAATGGGTACGAGTTGCAGTCAGTTACAGTTGCACGTTTGCGGGAGCGATATTGCATATAAAGGTTTCGGTTAAAATTAAGAAGAAAAAAATGAAACATCCACCCACTCCAAACAAGCGGGTGTTGCACAGCGGGTAAATGTGATAATGGCAGGACACCCGTCCGTTGATAAATATTCACCGCCTCTATTCATGCAGACTCTTGTCTTGAGGTGGTTATTGTGCAGCAGCTCTGAACCACGTGATGCCGAGGGGTGGGGGGGTGGGGGGGGGGATGCTATAAATAGCTCCTATAGCTCTGCTTCTATTGACATCATTTAGGCAGGAGAGATGGAAAATAAACAGGGAGGGGGAGGGAAGGGATCCTTAATCTGAGTTTGAAATTCAAACAAACCCCCACCATTAATCTCTTCCACTCCCCCTATCCCATCCATGCCTCCCACCCCCACGCCCCATCCTGCTCTCAATAGTAAACAACCAAAATCCTGTCGATTTCCTAGAACGACTATGCGTCGCCCGATACGAGATGGAATGGAAACCCGAAGGCAGATGGGAGGGACGTCAAACAAATGAAAATGATCCCTGTATACACACACAGGCACATGTGGGAGACGAGGGGGCCAACCATAAGGCAAATGTTTTGGAGAGCTTAATAATAGCAATGGAAAATGAAACCATGTATTATTGACATGTTTAAAATCCTGCCGGTTTTAGATAGCGGCCGTATTCTAATTTCTTTATCAAGTCGTATATGCTACCGTTATGACGGAGGGAGAGTTTAAACAGGCGGAGGGAGGCGGAGACGGAGAGGAGGCGGCGGGGGGAGTTGAGGTGACTTGTGTGTTTATGTTTTCATAAAGGAGGACAGCACTCTGTTTCCATGGTCGGCGGTTCTTAGTCACCTCCGGAATCGTTCTCTCCAGGCAGCCTTGGCTCTGACCCCTGAGTGCTGCTGCGTGACTCCTGATTGTTCCCGATGACGTCTTATGATCCATCTCTGGAAAGGCAAGGACGCGGACGACGAGCCATTTGCTTTATGCCGAGAACACCCATATAGGCCTGTCACCCTTGACACTTTTATTGTACATTTCATGATTTATGCAAGTAAATATAAACCTTGCTTATCATGTCTGACATTTGTGTTATTACGTCATATGATTGTCAATGTTTGATTCGACTATAGGTCGCCAATCAGCCGCCTAGCCTATCAGTTCATCGTTTACTTGACAATATCAATACGAAAGAAAGACTATCATAAAAAATCCACCCCCCCATGATTTCATCTCAACAAATTGAGCAACTGCCCCTAAAAAAAAAGACTTATCTAGTAGAAAATGGACTATGTGGCATCGATAAGAGTCAGAAACATCTATTCTACCATCAAAAGTTACTACAAAGTGTAAATAGGATCATTTTGACCATAAAGTCAGTCTCGTCCATAACTGAGTTCTGTGAGACGTGGTCGTGACTACATCACAACGTAAATTAAGGTTGAGTTTGTTTCAATCCTGCCCATATGCCCACAGCTGACATCACACACGTTGGCATAATCATCAACTCGCGACAGGGATCATTATGCCTGTGGTAAATTCGGGTTGACTTTGGATGTTGACAGGGATAGTTAGAGACCATCTGTAAATTACACAATGTACATGGGACAATATGTTAAGATTCCAATAGTGCCAAATTTAAATAACTTTAAATCAAATCAAATTTATTTATATAGCCCTTCTTACATCAGCTGATATCTCAAAGTGCTGTACAGAAAACCAGCCTAAAACCCCAAACAGCAAGCAATGCAGGTGTAGAAGCATGGTGGCTAGGAAAAACTCCCTAGAAGGCCAAAACCTAGGAAGAAACCTAGAGAGGAACCAGGCTATGGGGGTGGCCAGTCCTCTTCTGGCTGTGCCGGGTGGAGATTATAACAGCACATGGCCTAGATGTTCAAATGTTCATAGATGACCAGCATGGTCAAATAATAATAATCATAGTAGTTGTCGAGGGTGCAACAAGTCAGTAACACAAGAGTAAGTGTCAGTTGGCTTTTTCATAGCCGATCTTTGAGAGTATCTCTACCGCTCCTACTGTCTCTAGAGAGTTGAAAACAGCAGGTCTGGGACAGGTAGCACATCCGGTGAACAGGTCAGGGTTCCAGCAGGTCTGGGACAGCAGGTCTGGGACAGGTAGCACGTCCGGTGAACAGGTCAGGGTTCCATAGCTGCAGGCAGAACAGTTGGAACTGGAGCAGCAGCACGGCCAGGTGAACTGGGGACAGCAAGGAGTCATCAAGCCAGGTAGTCCTGAGGCATGGTCCTAGGGCTCAGGTCCTCCAAGAGAGAGAAAGAAAGAAAGAAAGAAAGAAAGAAAGAAAGAAAGAGAGAATTAGAGAGAGCATATTTAAATTCACACAGGACACCGGAAAAGACAAGAGAAATACTCCAGATGTGACAGACTGACCCTAGCCCCCCGACACATAAACTACTGCAGCATAAATACTGGAGGCTGAGACAGGAGGGGTCAGGAGACACTGTGGCCCCATCCGATGAAACCCCCGGACAGGGCCAAACAGGTAGGATATAACCCCACCCACTTTGCCAAAGCACAGCCTCCACACCACTGGAGGGATATCTCCAACCACCAACATACCATCCCGGGACAAGGCTGAGTATAGCCCACAAAGATCTCCGCCACGCCACGGCACAGCCCAAAAACCTCAAACCCAACTATAAACTGTAGAAATTCATATACAAATATTTGAAAGAATTTAATGAGAAACCAAAAAAAGTGTGCAAAATGAAAATGTCAAATTTACATTGTGTACAACACAATCTCACACTCAATTAGTGCAAATATGTACAAAAACTATTTCAGTATATTTTGTCTGTTTTTATGTGCTTTAATTCATGTGAAAATACACACATTTTTGTGCGATTTAATTCATACGAAAATACACACATTTTGGTGCGACTTCATTCATAGGAAAATACATTTTGGAAGGTAAAACTTCGGAATAATCTTTTGAAAGTTATTGGAGTAATGCATTTTGGGCAATGGTGTTCTAAACTGCCTTTTTTTGTATCTGACATTTATTTACATAAAAAACAAATGTGTTAACAACCCAATATTATTAATAAACCATGTTGTCACCGAAATACTTATAATAGTAGCGTTTTTATTCGATTTTATAATTTTTATTATTTATTCTATGCTTGTTTTTGCTTATTTCTTTGGGATACTGGTGCTATGTCAGATTTTTATGTGGGTTGCCAGATTGGAGTAAGAAGCTGTATTCGTCTGTTTTTTGTTGTTGTGGTTTTGATTAAGGTATTTGATTGGGAAATTAATTCATCAATAAATGTGGGAAAACAGAAGACCTGCAAAAAAAATCTGTTTGGTTTAAATCCCCCTGGTGCAACTGCATGGTATTTGCCACTATAACGACTCTGGACTATGATCAATTAAGATGTATCTATAATGAGTCTGGACTATGATCAATTAAGATGTATCTATAATGAGTCTGGACTATGATCAATTAAGACATATCTATAACGAGCCTGGACTATGATCAATTAAGACATATCTATAACGAGCCTGGACTATGATCAATTAAGACATATCTATAACGAGCCTGGACTATGATCAATTAAGACATATCTATAGCGAGTCTGGACTATGATCAATTAAGACATATCTATAACGAGTCTGGACTATGACCAATTAAGACATATCTATAACGAGTCTGGACTATGACCAATTAAGATGTATCTATAACGAGTCTGGACTATGATCAATTAAGACATATCTATAACGAGTCTGGACTATGATCAATTAAGACATATCTATAACGAGTCTGGACTATGACCAATTAAGACATATCTATAATGAGTCTGGACTATGATCAATTAAGACATATCTATAACGAGCCTGGACTATGATCAATTAAGAAATATCTATAGCGAGTCTGGACTATGATCAATTAAGATATATCTATAATGAGTCTGGACTATGATCAATTAAGACATATCTATAACGAGCCTGGACTATGATCAGTTAAGACATATCTATAATGAGTCTGGACTATGATCAATTAAGACATATCTATAACGAGCCTGGACTATGATCAGTTAAGACATATCTATAATGAGTCTGGACTATGATCAATTAAGACATATCTATAATGAGTCTGGACTATGATCAATTAAGACATATCTATAACGAGCCTGGACTATGATCAGTTAAGACATATCTATAACGAGCCTGGACTATGATCAATTAAGATATATCTATAACGAGTCTGGACTATGATCAGTTAAGACATATCTATAACGAGGCTGGACTATGATCAATTAAGACATTTCAATGCACTTAAACAGGTTCATGTAAAATAATGAATTTTGTTGGCTTACATGATGTTTATTACGGTCGTCTCAATCATGTTATATACTATTGTAACAAGGCATAAGCCAGCGTTGTAGCCCTACTGCCTCTGCCCAGAGGCCTACTCGGCTTTCATGACAACTGCCATTAGAGCTTACTTTGCCATATATGAGCCCTGGTTAGAGTCCCTGTTGCAGCTTTCACTTTCTTCCGCTACATAGGTGGCAGCGTTGGGATTACGTCCATCTCACGTCTAGTCATCCGATCTAGTGGTGGGAAGCGTTCTGTTCTTCAACATTGTGTTGGGTGTAAATGACCTTTATATATCTAGTGAACAATAGACACGCAACAATGGGCGTGACGGATAGACAGTGGTCGCTACAGTTGTGATCAAGCCTTACATCAACGTAGCCTGAAGCTGAATGGAAAGTGTTATGCCCTGACCAGTTATTCAGAAGAAAATCCTCTTGTGACGGTTTAAGTTAATTTACCAGTGTGGACCCAAAACTAAACACATTCTACACATTCTACACATTCTACACATTTACAAACTAGCTGTTTAAAGTGTTACTACAACCATGGTGTTCTGTTGTTTTACGGAAGTTTATACATCTAATAACCTGACAATGATCCACATCATATGGGTAGACAAATAATGTGTGTTACGCAGCCAAACACAACTATCCTTTTTATAGGATGCATACCAGTAATATGAATCGCTGTTGAATCCATCCTGTTCTGATCTAATGAGATGGATGGACGATTTTCTACGGCCTAGAATCAAGGCCTTTTCCAGTCATGAAGGACAAAGCTAGGCCTCTCTTGGTTTTCATTGGTGAAGACTGAACTCAAGATAGAGGTTATATGTCAGACTCTCCTATACTACTTGGCCCAACATGTTAAACCCCAGAGGTTGTAAATAAACCCTTTTTTGTCACACCCTGATCTGTGTCACCTGTCTTTGTGCTTGTCTAAACCCCCCCTTCCAGGTGTCGTCCATCTTCGACCATTATCCCCAGTGTATTTATACCTGTGTTCTCTGTTTGTCTGTTGCCAGTTCGTCTTGTCTTGTCAAGCCTACCGGCGTTTTTCTCCGTACTCTGTTTTTTCTCTAGTCCCTGTTTTCTAGTTTTCCTGTTTTTTACCATTCTGCCTGCCCTGACCCTGCCTGCCTTTTCTGTACCTTGTGACAGTGCGCTGGATTACTGACCTCTGCATGCCCTGACCCTGAGCCTGCCTGGGGTTCTGCACCTTTCGGATTCTGCTCTGGACTACTGACCTCTGCCTGCCCTTGACCTGTCGTTTGCCTGCTCCCTGTTTTTATAATAAACTTTTGTTACTTCAAACTGTCTGCATCTGGGTCTTCTCCTGAGCCATGATACTTTATAAGGTGATATAACTTGTATCATTATTATAGGGCTGTGAAACCCATAGCCGAATGGCTTCAGACTGAGAATTTCTCACCATTTATTTACATAGAGCAATTTCCTATTTTATAACAGGTAGTGTTCCATTTATTTACAGTAGTGTGTTGATTAATTAATGCTTTAATCAGTGGAAATACAGCATATGCATAAAAATGCCACATTTTCTAAAAGATAAATCAAGCAAAGATTTACGACTATTTAACCATGTTAAACATTACTGAAACATGCAAACTGCAAAAACTTAACCCCTTAACTAGTTACAAATATTTTCAAAAAAATAATTAATACAAATGTCAAGAGTTAACTATAACAGGAGTACAAACAAAGTATTTGTGTGCGTGTGTGTGTGTATTATCGTGTGTATTATAATTTCCCATCATAAAAAGTTATTCCCATTCCCCAATCAAATAACATCGATACCCCCCAAAATATTATATATATACACACATACATACATATATATATATATATATATATATATATATATATACACACACACACACACACACACACACACACACACACACACACACATATATATATATATATATATATATATATATATATATATATATATATATTTTTTTTTTCTTCTCCAATCTGGCAACCCTCATAAAATTCGACATAGCCTTGGATACAATGCATTATGAAAGAGATGGTGTAATGTAGACTCCACGAAATATGCAATGTGTTATGAAGAAAATCATGTAGACCTGCTGTTGCCTACACGAATAAAGGGCATTTCTGACTACAAGTGCACCAGTATCCCAAAGTATTAAATGTAAACAAGCATAGAAAACAGTATTGGCATTAATTAAAAATACAACAACATAAGGATACTATTATTACAAGTATTTCGGTGACAACCTGGTTGATTAACAATATTGGGTTGTTAACGCGTTTGTTTTTTTAATATAAATAAATGTGGGACACAAAAACAAAAGGCAGTGTAGAACACCATTGCCCATCATGCATTGCTCTAACAACTTTCAAAAGATTGTTCCGAAGTCTGCCCCCCCAAAAAAGTCATTTTCCAATGAATGAAGTCGCACAAAAATGTGTTGTATTGTCACTCTAATTAAGCCACTCAAAAAACACAAAAATGCACGAAATCTGCTCTGCAATACTTTTTGTACATATTTGAACGAATTGAGTGTGAGATTGTGTTGTTGTGTAATATTGACAGTCCCTAACTAGCCCCTGAGATAGACTATCCAAAGTCAAACCAACTTTGTCACGGTTGCACATCAACTGGCTGAAGCTAGTTGGCGTAAAAGTTTGTCTAACTCTTCCCACCTGCGAACACACACAATAGACACCCACATCAAACCACACCCAGAACCAAACTCACGTTTGGATTCAGTTATGGCCACTAGCATTTTTCTTAAATTACATTAATTCCTTTTAAACATTCATGGTCCCCAGGTTTCATTCTAGTTCCCAGGTTTGTTCCAGGGATGTTCTCAGAACGTTGTGTCATGGTCCTCCAGAAGGTTTTTTACAACGAGTTACTGTATTTTTAATGTTAAATGACAGTATGCTGATTACTTGGGACTGAACCTCACTTCGGGATTTGAACTCACTACATCTTGGTTACTAGCTACCTGAAGTTCCTGCCGAGCCTCCAGGTCTATGGACATAACAGAGATTGGCTATATATTTATTGCCAAGAATACATTTTTGCACTTTGCCTTAAGTTGCAGTAAAAATAAAGTAATTAATATACAACAACTTAAAAGTGGGAGTGCATCAATATTTCCGCAGTGCTACCGAGTTTATGATTGTTGCTTGGAACATATACTTTACTAACACACTTTCAGGTTGTCATTGTAAATAAGAATTTGTTCTTAACTGACTTGCCTAGTTAAAAAAAATAAGTACAGTGCCTTCGGGAAAGTATTCAATTTCCATATTTTGTTACGTTACAGGCTTATTCTAAAATTGATTACATTTATTAAATTAAATGTTTTACTCATCAATCTACACACATAATGACAAAGCAAAAACAGGTTTTTAGAAATGTTTGCTCATTTATAAAAGAAAATAAAACAACATAAGTATTCAGACCCTTTATTCAGTACTTTGTTGAAGCACCTTTGGCAGCGATTACATACTCGAGTCTTCTTGGGTATGACACTACAAGCTTGGCACACCTGTATTTGGGGAGTTTCTCACATTCTTCTCTGCTGATCCTCTCAATCTCTGTCAGGTTATATGGGGAGTGTCGCTGCACAGCTATTTTCAGGTCTCTCCAGAGAGGTTCAATCGGGTTCAAGTCTGGGCTCTGGCTGGGCCACTCAAGGATATTCAGAGACTTGTCCCGAAGCCACTCCTCCATTATCTTGGCTGTGTGCTTAGGGTTGATATCCTGTTGGAAGGTGAACCGTTGCCCCAGTTTGAGATCCTAAGCACTCTGGAGCAGGTTTTCACCAAGGATCTGTCTGTATTTTGCTCCGTTCATCTTCCCCTCGATCATGACTAGTCTCCCAGTCTCTGCCGCTGAAAAACATCACCACAGCATGATGCTGCCACCACCATGCTTCACCGTAGGGATGGTGCCAGGTTTCCTCCAGACGTGATGCTTGGTATTCAGGCCAAAGAGTTCAATCTTGGTTTCATCAGACCAGAGAATCTTGTTTCTCAAAAGGCACCTAAAGGACTCTCAGACCAAGAGAAACAAGTCACACACACACACACACACACACACACACACCAATTGATTAATGGACTGCTGAATGTATATTTTTTTGTCTTGCTTTGTTTGCTCTTTTCCATATTATGTCTATAATATAGAAAATAATATAGGAAAGGGCTGAAAATAGCCCATATTAATATATTTAGCCTGAGAAATAAGGTTCATGAAATCAATAACTTGCTAAATCAGATAACATTCATATATTAGCCATTTCTGAGACTCGCTTAGATAATTAATTTGATACAGCAGTAGCAATACAAGGATATAACATCTATAGAAGAGACAGGAATGCTTATGGGGGAGGTGTTGCTGTATATATTCAGAGCCATATCCCTGTAATGCTTAGAGAAGAGCTTATGTCAAGTGTTATTGAAGTGTTGTGGATGCAGGTTCACTTGGCACATCTAAAGCCTTTTCTTTTGTCGTGTTGCTATAGGCCACCAAGTGCTAACAGTCTGTATCTAAATAATGTGTGAAATGCTTGATAGTGTATGTGATGTAAACAGAGAGGTCTACTTTCTTGGGGACCTGAATATTAACTGGTTTTCATCAAGCTGTCCGCTCAAGAGGAAGCTTCTTACTGTAACCAGTCCCTGTAATCTGGTTCATGTTATTAATAAACCTACCAGGGTGTTTACAAACACTACAGGAACAAGATCATCTACATGTATCGATCACATTTTTACTAATACTGTAGAACTTTGTTCTAAAGCTGCATCTGTACCCATTGGACGCAGTGACCACAATATTGTGACTATATCCAGGAAAGCCAAAGTTCCAACAGCTGGGCCTAAAATAGTGTATAAGAGATCATACAACAGATTTAGCTGTAACTTTTATGTGGATGATGTTAAAAATATTTGTTGTTCTGATGTGATTAATAAGGAGCATCCAGACGCTGCACTTGATGAATTTATGAAATTGCTTCTTCCAATTATTGATAAACATTCACCTGTTATGAAACTGAGTGTTAGAACTGTTAAGGCTCCATGGTTTGATGAGGAATTGAAAAACTGTATTGTTGAAAGAGATGGGGCTAAAGGAGTGGCTAATAAGTCTGGCTGCACATCTGACTGGCTAACTTACTGCATATTGTCACGTCCTGACCAGTAATAGGGGTTATTTGTTATTGTAGTTTGGTTTTATGTGGTTCGGGCTGGTTGTGTTAGTTGTAGGGTGTTTGATTTAGTATTCCGGGTTTTGGGCACTGTTCTATGTTTATGTATTTCTATGTTCAGTCTAGTTATTTGTATTTCTATGTTTAGTTAATTGGGGGTTGAACCCTCAATTGGAGGCAGGTGTTTTCTCGTTGCCTCTGATTGAGGGTTCTATAAATAGGAATGTGTTTGTTTTTAGTATTTGTGGGAGATTGTGCTGTGTATAGCTCTGTGCCTTACCGGCCTGTTATTTGTCGTTGTGGTTTTTTTGTGTACGTATTTTGGTTTACCTTCTTTGTCCATTTAAATAAAAGAAGATGAGTGCACATTTCCCCACTGCGTCTTGGTCCCCTTTACCCTACGACAACCGTGACACATATTGAGAAATTATGTGACTTAACTCAACAACAAAAAAGAAGAAACTGTATTATGAAGCCAAGATCAATGATATAAAGAATGATGGAAAAAAACTTGAGTACTTTAAATGAAATGAGGTGCAGAAAGACAAATTCAACTCCATCTTCAGATGACTTATTCATTGCAAAACCATTTAATGTTTCCAATTCTTTTAAATCGATTATGTAATTTGCGAAGTGGCAAATGTAGGCAGGAAATGCCAACAATGAACAGTGAGCCACCGTACTTATGCATAAAAAACGAATAATGAAAGAAAAGCATTGCAAGTTTGAATTTTGTCAAGTTAGTGTGGGAGAGGTGGAAAAATGATTATCAATCAATAATGACAAACCTCCTGGCATTGACAACTTAGATGGAAAGCTACTGAGGATGGTAGCTGACTCTATAGCCACTCCTATCTGTCATATCTAATCTGAGCCTAGAGGAAAGTCTTTGTCCTCAGGCCTGGAGGGAAGCCAAAGTAATTTCGCTACCCAAGAGTGGTAAAGCGGCCTTTACTGGTTCTAACAGCAGACCTATAAGCTTGTTGCCAGCTCGTAGCAAACTTGGAAAAAATTGTGTTGGAACAAATACAATGTTGTTTCTCTATAAACAAATTAACAACACACTTCCAGCATGCTTATAGAGATGGACACTCAACATATACTTCACTGACACAAATGACTGATGATTGGTTGAAAGCATTTGATAATAAGAAGATTAGGGGAGATGTACTGTTAGATTTCAGTGCAGCCTTTGATATTCTTGACCATAACCTGTTGTTGAAAAAACAAATGTGTTATGGCTTTTCAAACTCTGCCATATAGTGGATTCAGAGCTATCTGTCTAATAGAACTCAAAGGGTTTTCTTTAATGGAAGCTTCTTTAATGTCAAACATGTAAAGTGTGGTGTACAGCAGGGCAGCTCTCTAGGCCCTCTACTCTTTTCTATTTTTACAATTGACCTGCCACTGGTATTAAACAAAGCATGTGTGTTCATGTATGCTGATGATTCAACCGTATACGCATCGCAACTACAGCTAATGAAGTCACTGAAACCCTTAACAAAGAGTTGCAGTCTGTTTTGGAATGGGTGGCCAGTAATTAACTGGTCCTGAACATCTCTAAAACTAAGAGCATTGTATTTGGTACAAATCATTCCTTAAGTTCTAGACCTCAGCTGAATCTAGTAATGAATGGTGTGGCTGTTGAACAAGTTGAGGAGAATAAATTACTTGGCATTACTTTAGATTGTAAACTGTCATGGTCAAAACATATAGATTCAATGGTTGTAAAGATGGGGAGAGGTCTGGCGGTAATAAAGAGATTTTTTGACACCACACTCCAAAAAGCAAGTTCTGCAGGCTCTAGTTTTGTCTAATCTTGATTATTGTCCAGTCGTGTGGTCCAGTGCTGCAAGGAAAGATTTAGTTAAGCTGCAACTGGCCCAGAACAGAGCAGCACGTCTTGCTCTTCATTGTAATCAGAGGGATGATGTAAATACTATGCATGCCAGTCTCTCTCTCTTGGCTAAGAGTTGAGGAGAGACTGACTGCATCACTTCTTCTTTTTATAAGAAACATTAATGTGTTGAAAATCCCAAATTGCTTACATAGTCAACTTACACACAGCTCTGACACACATACACTTATCCTACCAGACATGACACCAGGGGTCTTTTCACAGTCCCCATATCCGGAACAAATTCAAGAAAGTGTAGAGTATTATATAGAGCCCTAATTGCATGGAACTTCCTTCCATCTCATATTGCTCAAATAAACAGCAAACTTGGTTTAAAAAAAAACATATTAAGCAACACCTCGCTGCACAACGCCTCTCCCCTATTTGACCTAGATAGTTTATGTGTATGCATTGATATGTGGCTACGTGTGCCTTTAACAAAAAAATTATTTAGTTCTGTCTTTGAGCTGTTCTTGTCTATTAATGCTCTGTATTATGTCATTATGTATTATGTTTCTTGTTTTGTGTGGACCCCAGGAAGAGTAGCTGCTGCTTTTGCAACAGCTAATGGGGATCCTAATAAAATACCAAAAATACCAAAACTATTTAAAATACAACAACGGGTCTCATGGTCCCCTTCTGTGTCTTCATCTGTTTCTTTCTCGTTAAGCACTTTCCCATCCTGGAGTCTGAGACCTTATGGGAATCTATGGGAGAGAAGAGGAATTTATGACAATTTAGCATAAACACACTAATAACACGAACACTAATAACTCTAATATCATCATTATCAGGATTTATTGTGTGTAGTCTTAGCTAGTTATGTTATGCACAGCTAGCTAATAATAATAATAGTAGCTAGCTAGTGTTTAATAACGTAATAACGTTTTTACTAATTCACTAGCTAGTTAGCTAGCTAGAGAGTAATTTAATCTTAAAATTGGAACCACTAGCGTGCTACCAAAGGATGCTTTCTAGTTAGCTACCTTACCAGCTACCTAACGAGAGACGGTACCTGAGTTCAAAGGTTAGATAACTAGCAAGCTAGCATGCTAATCCCAAAAAGCTAGCTAAATTAATTGCATGGAATTTCTGTCATGTCGATGTTAGCTAGCTAGCTGGCAGTTAACTAGCTAACTATACACGCAAAATATTATCACATGCTAAGTTGTGTTGCAAAATGTCTATATTCAAAACTACCTTTTAAGTTTTACCTTATGTTAGGTAGCTAATGTTTCCTAGCTAGCTAGGATAGAACAATGAGCCAGATATTTCACCGGATGTATAAATGTGAAGCTACGGGTTGGCTTTTCCACACACTACCAAATATGGTGAGGAGAGGAAGCCCAGTGGCCTGGAGTGGGAGAAGATGGAGCGAGATGGGTTTTGGCCGACATTCTGCAAATGTTCTCATTGATTAAACATTTGATCTCCATACAGTGTTCTGTTTCCAAAGCTAGAATCTTTAACAAACAGAGTGGACTACGTTTTGTAGGCTTTCCCCTTTGCCAAAGTTGTGTTGTTTAGAAGGAGTGCAAGGGCGAATTTTGTTATTGCACTCACACACTTCACAGAGTAGGTGTTCCTATACGGAAAAATGCTAATCAATTCTAGAACGCGCCAATAGGATCTCACTAGCTCGTGCTCGGCTCTGCCCACTATGATTAATTTGCTCCCATTGGAAATGACAGGCTCTGGTCTATCTGTATCCAAAAGTGAAATAAATTGCATAGAGAATTGACCCTCTCCTCTGTCATTTTTTTAAATCTTGTGAACAAAGTTTATTTTCTGTCTGGCCTTTGCACACTTCTCATAGCCACGTCCATCATGATTCTTCAAAATGCACTGTCACATTGTGTCAGTGTCAACATAACATTCTGGGCACGTTCCAAGTCATCTTTATTTCAAGATGAGGCATTCATTCCTGGAATAAATAAGTATACCAATGCAATCATCAGGGTTTCAAACGTGGGCCAAGACACATCATGGGAGTTGACAATTGGTCTGAAAACCAACCATTTCTGTTCTTGGGACACAGCAACAATGCACCCAAAAATGAAAAAAACGAACAATTGTTTAACTGTGCAACCATTGAAAATAAGGTTGTATGAAGATACATAAGGGTTCAATATTGTACACTTTTGTAAATGCATTTATAAATGGATCATAACTGGAGGTAAATAGTGGGTCACTATTTGGCATGCACTGACTACCTATCTCACTATTTTGACCAATTTGTTATAACCCATGTATTAATGATTTATAATGCATTTACAAATGATTAAATAACCGTTAATAATGTAATTACAAACCCTTTATCAGCCCTTTACAAATGGAATCTGTTTGTAAAGTGTTACCAATATATGTGTTGTTTTGCCAACCGTCAGTGGAAGTGTTGGAGCAGTTTAAGTGTTTAATGTTTATGCCAATGCAAGCTGAGCAACTCCTTTGACACTATTCTGCAAATTCTGCAAGAGAATGGGTCAGTAATGAGCTGCACTGTAAAGAGGTTATTGTCCATTTTCCAGTAACTTGAGAATTTGTCTTTTTTTTTTACTGGAAACTACTTATTAAAGGTCAAAACAACTTACTGGCAAAACGTTGCCTGACACTAGCAATCCTTGACAGTCACTGACGTTTTGTTGACAACATGCACATCATTTTCTGATTGGCAGCATACTGTAGCAGCGTCAGCCTATTAGAAGATTGCAGGAGTGGCTTATTTGAGGTGTGGCTTTTTTGGTGTCCCATGAGAGGGAATGTCATCCAATTTAACCTACTCTGTTGTATTCTGTCCATAAACATTAAGCTTGTTTACTGTCAGGTCTGCAGACATTTTATAGGCTGACCTACCGTAGGTGCATATGTTACCAAAGAGCCATAATATGTAATTCATAGCTAGTCACCGTGTTATTTTAATTCTCATTTACTTCAAAATTCATCTGATCTATCTTTTTTTGCAGGTGCATGGTAACAGTTGAATAAAATGAGAAAAAAAGAAGGAACCCGCACGCTGCTCTTGATAGTATCACTGCTCTTGATAGTATCACTACTCTTGATAGTATCACTGCTCTTGATAGTGTCACTACTCTTGATAGTATCACTGTTCTTGATAGTATCACTACTCTTGATAGTATCACTGCTCTTGATAGTATCACTACTCTTGATAGTATCACTGTTCTTGATAGTATCACTACTCTTGATAGTATCACTGCTCTTGATAGTATCACTACTCTTGATAGTATCACTGTTCTTGATAGTATCACTGCTCTTGATAGTATCACTACTCTTGATAGTATCACTGTTCTTGATAGTATCACTGCTCTTGATAGTATCACTACTCTTGATAGTATCACTGTTCTTGATAGTATCACTGCTCTTGATATTATCACTGCTCTTCATAGTATCACTGCTCTTGATAGTGTCACTGCTCTTGATAGTATCACTGCTCTTGATAGTATCACTGCTCTTGATAATATCACTGCTCTTGATAGTATCACTACTCTTGATAGTGTCACTGTTCTTCATAGTATCACTGCTCTTGATAGTATGACTGCTCTTGATAGTATCACTACTCTTGATAGTATCACTGTTCTTGATAGTATCACTGCTCTTGATAGTATCACTGCTCTTGATAGTATCACTGCTCTTGATAGTATCACTACTCTTGATAGTGTCACTGTTCTTCATAGTATCACTGCTCTTGATAGTATCACTGCTCTTGATAGTATCACTACTCTTGATAGTATCACTGTTCTTGATAGTATCACTGCTCTTGATATTATCACTGCTCTTGATAGTATCACTGCTCTTGATAGTGTCACTGTTCTTGATATTATCACTACTCTTGATAGTGTCACTGTTCTTGATAGTATCACTGCTCTTGATAGTATCACTGCTCTTGATAGTGTCACTGTTCTTGATAGTATCACTACTCGTGATAGTATCACTGCTCTTTAATAAACTTTACGTATTATCCTCACAGCCTTCGTCAGAACTTTTGATAGCTGACACTATCAAGAGCAGTGTGTGGGTTCCTTCTTTTTTGTCAATACTCACTTAACAGACCGTGAATTTGACACATTAGCTACAGTAAATTACTGTGAATTTTACAATAACCCACTTGCAATTAGTTGATAGTAAGTTATTGAAAAATGAACATCCTGTAAACAAGTGGTGAAGCAGGAAATCTAAGGTTCTGGAATCCAAGAGGTTGTGAGTTCAAATCCTCCGTGTGGTTGCCTCCCAAGTGTCCTAACTGACGTTGAAGGTCAATTCCATTTAACTTCCATGTCACTTCAGAAAGTGAACCTAATTCCACATTTTCCAGTATTGAATATAATTAGAATTTCTGTGTTCTTCCTGAATACAGCTTGTTGTTGTACAGTATATTTACCGTAAACACACAGTTCAGTTGTAGAAATACATGAATAGTTCTTTCCACTCTTTTCACTGCAACTCAGTAGTCGGTAACTTACTGTAAAATTACAGGATTTAAAAAAAATCTGGTTTTGCCATAAGCACATCTAAACAAGTATCCTATAAGTTTAAATACAATTGCAAGTGAGGCGTGAAAAGTTAATTTGCAGGATGGGTAAAAAAGTACCTAAGTGCATTGCTATTCACAGTAAATATATAGCGAAACACTATTACTGTAGAAACATACTGTAAAATTTCAAAAAAATCTGCTAAATTAAAAGCAATGGCTAACAGTGTAGTTTCATGTAATCACATTT